>NC_048429.1:4541076-4559259 GCF_013103735.1 Etheostoma cragini
TAAAAAGTCGCCACAAAAATAAATAGTAAAGTAAAGTAAAAATATCAGAAAAATCTACTTGAGTACAGTAACGAAGTAGGACTTGTACTTCGTTACTTCCCATCTCTGCATACTCCAGGTATTTCAATATAGCGAGATATACCAATATATATTCATTCAAAGCATCTACAGGCAGATAAATCCTGAGGTGAGATTCCCTTCAAGATATAACTCAATTCCAGGTGTCCAGTATTACACTACCATACGTCAGCACTCAGCATATAGTGTAATATAAGAGCAGAATACAGAAAGCCTCTACCCAGGACACAAACAAGTGCACAGGCTCCCTAGTGGCATCTTCATGTGGGGATGGGTTCATGTGAAGGGTAAAGAAGGACTGATCTGCTCCAGGAGGAACAGTCCAGGAAGGATATGACAGAAAAACTCAAAACCTGTTTCTATAATACATGAGGGTGGATCTTGATTCCTGCCAAGCTGATGTGTGGTGAGCGTCTGGCATCACCCAGGCGGGTGCTACACACTGGTGGTGTTAGAGCACTGCAAATTATTTGGTTCGTACCAAGATATAAAACAACAACTTAGATTTAGAAGTGTTTAACATTTATCTTGTTTTAAGAGTAAATTTCTTATTTTAAGTGTTCAACTTTACACTGTAATCTTAAATCAAGCAAGCTTGTCAAGTGAAATTATCTGCTGCAAGGACAGGTATTTTTAAGTACCTTTCCCCTCAGATTTGGTGTTTTTATCTTGTTTTTAGACACCCCTTTTTTGCAGTGAGACTAGTCCTCCCTCTTGAAACACTTTGAGTGTCTATGATAAAGCGCTATATAAGTGTTATGATAAAGTGTTATATATCCATCCATCCATCCTCGACCGCTGACCCGGTATCGGATCGCGGGGGCAGCAACTCCAGTATGGGACCCCAAACTTTCCTTTGTGCTATATAAACATCATTATTATTGTTATCTATAAAGAGGTGTCAACACATTTGTTTTTCTAACACAGAAACCGCTTTATGAAATCATAAGAGGGTTAAGATGGCATCTTAACACCGTGATTAAGTATAACACAGTCTAAGGTCACATCTGTATCAAATCCACCCGCATTATAACAAAATACACACTCATACAACATTACAGTATTATAGTGTTATATTATAATGCAAAAACAATGGCATGAAGAAAATCAGACGTCAGCAGGCTGCGTGCCAACCGGTGGGATTCTACACATCTTCCCGATTTTTCCACGGTTCCATTGTTCTTAAAACTGCCCGGCACGTCTGACCTTCTTAACGCGAGTCTTAAAGAAATTAGATGATTACACACAGATTTATTCTTAATTATTATTTGCTTAATCTATCTATAAACAAAGGGCATTGGCAAGGATAAGGAAGTAGACCAGTATTGGGGTATATCAGAGATACAAAAAGAATATTACAGTGTTTATTATTGTAACCATGACAACAAAGCTCCCTCAACCTTAACACGGCACTTATTTCAACCCAAACTATGATATGTTTGCGTTTTTGTGCCTACAATTATTGGAGTGACTTTGAGCAAATTCCACAAACACTCATATTTAGTTGTGCAAGAATATTTGGTCAACAAAAGACAATTTTTTTTGGGATTAATTTTGGGTGTAATTTACTCTTCTTTTCTCCTTTTTAGTTATTCTCCAAGTAAAACTTTGTTGTTTGTTGTCGCCGTCTTGTGTAAATTCTCAAAGGCCAAACATGCGACAGCAGAAACTGGCCAATCCTGGTGGGGTTGCCAGCTCCATTCTCTGCACCAGTCTGCTCCCTGCAGTTCTTGGAGACTGTTGCTTTGCCAGATCAAGATGCACCATGCGGAGCGAGCCCTGGTGGGATGAAGCGTTGCCAGATATGTGTCTGAAGTCTCAAGGGTTACTGAGGTTGTCAGTTATGTGTCAGAAATCTCCAAGGGTTAGAAGGCTTGCCAACTTGGTTACAGGGTTGCCAGCTCTCCGTCTCAAGTTGCAGGCGTTAATAGGTTGAAAGATACGCACCAAAGGCTGTCAGTCACAGTTGTGAAATATGAGCTCTTAAGCGTGCCACACAATGTAAACTGAAGCACCAGCGAGGTTGGTTCTAGCAGAGAAAAAACTTTGTCATGTGGAAGCGGAGTTTTGATGATATTTTCACAACGACTGCTTTTTAAACACACACACAAGCGGCTACGGAAAGCATTTGTTGACGAGCCAAGGGAGAGAAACAAATTCATTATTGTGATGATTGACTTTGCAACAGGATGGGATGACCTTGAGCAACTGCTTTTTCCTCCAACTCAAAGAGCAAAATCTAGGAGACCTGGGAGGATGTGGGCACCTCTTCATTCAAAGCAAATCCCCACGCTGGCCAACAAATCACACATTTCATTGTTATTTTAACAGCGCATTAGCGAAATGCGCCTAGGCTCTTGCACAGCGCGTGCACGCTACGCTTGTCACACACACACACACACACACACACACACACACACACTGGGAAGCGCAACGGCACACACTCATGCAAAAGATTACAAATAAAAATATTATGGTGCAAATCCGCCATCCTAATAGTAATAAGCCAAGGTAAAAATGCACTGGGTGTTAAAAGGGTGTCAAACTAGCAAAAGCGGATTTGGACACGCCTTAAACGTAGTTGAGTCATGCGCTTCACACCGTGCGCTTAGATCGTCTCATCATCTGCTACAGGTGATCTCCTGTGTCTCTTGTGTGAATGACCTCCCTGGTCTTGATTATTCCAGTCAATGATTAGTGTGTAATAGTCTATATCTACAAAGTTTATATTGGGGATTTCTCCAGTTCCACCGGAAATTCCGCCGGATGTCCCTCACTTTCCGCTTTCTTTAGGTTGGCACTCTAAACTCGGGCCGATTTCTGAGAACTATGGTTAACTCCCAGATCTCTGCAGGGTAAATCGACCACCAACCTTTGAACGTACACACGTTCCACCAAAACAAGGTACTCCCGATGGTATTTAACAGAAGCACCTTGGCTCCGTTTGGTGCTTAGCACCGCACAAACCAATTTTAATTGGTTTAAAGATATACCAATAAACCAAAGCAGGTTTTCCTCCCATTGTGGGATGCTGTGTGGACTAGAGGATGGATACCCGACCCGAGCCCAATGGGACCCGAAGGTACCAAACAGGCCGGGCCGGGTTTGGGCAGAAAAATGTGTCCCGATCCACACTCTAGTGTGGACCGGCCAGACCCCCCTCCACAGCGTTATGGCGGAAGGTCTGGCAGACTAAGTGTGTAATAATAAATAACAGTTCAACTGAAACTAGCGCTGAAACTAACAATTATTTTGTATTTTTCATTTATCTCCAGATCATTTTCTTTAAAATGATAGAACATTTTGAAAGATTCATGTGTGAAATTTGCTGTCCAATGTCTGTCAATGTCTTCAGATGTCTTGTTTTATCTAACCAACAGTCCAAAACCAAAATATACACAATAAATGCAAATACTCTAAAGTTTAAAAGAACCGTGTGGAGTTTTCAACAACTAGTGACACACACACATTTGTACTTTCCATCAATTGTTCTTTTACCTGAACCAACAGTCCACATCCCTATAATACCTCTTTACAGAAAGGTGTAGTGATTAGAATCCTTCTGCAGCAGGAAAACTAACCTTTGGATGCACAGGGGAATACAATGTAGGTAAAAATCACTTCTGTTCATCAGTTAGTTTACACTGAATACACTGGTCTGTTGAGTTCTGTCTTGTAAAATGTAATGCTGTATTGGTGCAACAAAATGTTGGATTTATAGAAAAGTTCTGTTTTTCCCTTCTGAAGGACTTCACACCTCAGCCTGATGTTACCTGACAGTTGGTGCTATTGCACGCCACTGAAGCCGCGCTGAAAATATCTCAATACAAAGTCTCACATTCTATGTTTTGCCAGTTGTCCCCAAGAATAAGATAATTACACCAAACAACTGTGTTAGGCCAAGAAATACACGCCAGTGGCTACTCTTTTCCCAGTGTTTTATACCCTCCTTCATTCTGTGGCCTGATTTATCTTTTGTATTTTTGTGCATGTGTACATTAAAATAGACAACATATAATGCAAATGAGAGCCTTGTAGGCAGAATATACTGAGAAACAAGGTGTCCCCCCCCCCACACACAACACAGACACAACATAGAGGAACATCTGCATCCACAGCCACGGGAGCATGTCTATGCTAATCAGTTGGCGTCATCTGCTATGAGCTTGGCTTCAACCCGACAGGGAATCCTAGCCAACAAAAGCTGCTATTTATATCTCTCCCAAGTTCTTCCACTGCATGTCCCTTTCATTAAGACTGATGTTGGCTTCCCCAGACAAAAGTCCTTAATTAAAACTAGGATCTCGGCAGCTAAGCAGCCGAACATATTACGTGTTCTCGCATTGTGTAATCTGTAAAACCTCAGGGTTGAGTAGGGTGAAGAGAAGGAGGTGATCTAAACGGCTTGAACCTATAGCATGTGAGGAGGGCTACCATCAATGATTCCTTCACAGAGTAATGGCGGCATAATCCCTAAATATAGACTAAAGCCGCATACACATCATAGGCAGCAAAACCGCTTTGCGCCAGCCGTTCTATAGATTTCATTGGTGTCGTGCAACGCTCGGATTTTCCGCTATGCGCTGTGCTCAAAGTATTTTAAATTATTTCAACTTTGACCTAGTTGCCGCTGACCTTTTACAAGTGCAACCAATGAGATAACAGCATGTCAATACTTGGCAATGAGAAATAGCTTCCTTGCCACCCTTGATGAAGAATACCTGCGCTGCGCTTTGCTCTCAGTGCTTTGACCAAATCGCTTATCGTGTGCAGGCGGCTTAAGGTTGAGTCCTTTTTTATATAATTCTATTTTCTATTTCCACACATAATCTTCAGGATCTCTGGATTATAAGAACTGTATAAAGCATCATTACCATTATGATTGAGATTGAACTGACAAAAACAATTTAAATCGGTGTTAGCCAGAAATCATCTCGTCCTATATTTGGTTCCATTTCTACTACACACACAGCAACATTTCTCTGTATGACACTGATCGCTGCAGAGAATACATTTTTCTTCTGTTCTTCCTGATAGACCTACAATCATGTGATAATGCCGCAGATTATGCCACGGATTAAAGATGCACATTTCAAATGTGAAAGACTTGAATAACAGATTTTTATGAGAATTTAAAAAAAAAATGAAAAAAAAGAAAAAAAATAATAATCAGATAAGCGGCTCATAATGACACCTCTTGATGGAGCGTGTGTTGGTTTTTTTCATAATCAAGGCCGCTTGCAGGTTGAGCATCCTCCCATCTCATCTATAAATACATTTGGGATGCAGCTACACACATCACCTTGGAAACAAGTATTCTTTTTCTCTGATTATTGTTACCATAGTAAAGGATGTGACCTCTCCCCTTTGCTGTGTTGCAACTGACTTTATGCACAGTGCAGAAGATAAGAGAGTATTCCCTTCACTGACAGTCAGTCACCACTGACCTCACAATCTTCAAATTGATAAATAAATCCAAAACAAGTTATTCATGCTTGAAATATGGCAGAATCTATAAAAAGGTGACAACATCTCACGACAATCTGCTAAACTAGCAGTCTGTTATCATGAACCATTTGTTAAAAAAGCTATGAGAGGTTAAGCACTGTAATTCGTAAGCATTCCATGTTTTTTGCTGTATTCACTACGTTGATGGCCGCTGTATAAGAGCACGGCTGGCCACGTACGGAGGATGTCGGGGTGGGCGATAACATACGTGACTTTTAAGCCGGAGAGCGGAGTACTTGCCCCATGGAAAACTAAAGCCTTTCAGCCAGGAAATGCGTGTTCCTTAGGAGTGTTTTAATCCAAAGCACAATGTTGTTCCTAATCTTAACTAGTTGTTTTGGCGCCTGATCTTAATGACTGCTGAAACGACCGGCAGCTCACGGTGCTTCGGACCCGGCTCAAAGTCACCTATTGCTGTGTTAAAAACTTCCGGCGTCAGGTGACCAGCCGGCGGTCTCCGAATTTTGTAGGATAGCATACGTTTTGGTGCGCATACATTTTCATACAAAAGTATATGGACCCGTTCACGAGAACGCATTGAAACTAGAGCGGCTCAAAGCTTTTTTAGCTTAGCACTTTTTTCGCTCAATTTGTTTTTGGAAATGTTTTATCATTTTTGTCTCTAGAAGTGTATCATTTAACATTTGTATTTGTTAAAGAAGGAAAAGAAAATCATATTACTTCTAGAATTGCAAAGAATGAAAATCAAAACAAATAAAATCGGCACCCATGTATTGTGACATAATCAAATTAGGACAAAAGCATAGCCCTAATGGGTTAAAACCATGTCACCTAAAAGGTGATTCCCAGAGTGTGATTGCAGAGGTAAAGCCAGCACGAGTCCATCCCCTCTCGCTGTTATCCGGCCTTAGTGCTGCTCAGGCCGGTTGTGATTGGTTTAAAGAAAATACAAAAAAGTCAGAGCGTGTTTTTCCTCCTATACCAGAATAGTTAGGCTGTGTAGCTAGACCATACTCCATCCCCAACACAGCTCTGTTGAGTTACTGCAGATAGAGAAATAGATCTTGCATCTATAATGTGTGCTAATAACAGACAATTGTTGCCTGTCCAGCTTTCTCCCACCAGATGTTAAGAATTAAAAGATCACAAATTTAAACAAACATATGTCAACTAACTTTTAGTATGAGTACTTTGTCAAATGTCTCAGTTTAAAACCCCAAAGCGGGCTCTGCGTTATGGCTGGAATTGCAAAAAGTTATTGTTATTATTAAGCCAATCTTTTCTCAACGCACAAAAATAGCTACTACTTGTTCAGACATTTTATTTAACAAACAAGATACTTTAAGGCCAGCTTTGACATAAAGCTTGAGGATAGTTTTACCTAGTAGAGGATAAACAATGCTTTAAATCCTGCCTCCTATTATCAGGGAAAACAAGAGCATCCCATTTGTGTGTTTCCTTGGAAACTGTTTTTTGTGCCACCCACGTGTGGAGTCACATTCTCCACCAGCAAAAAGCAGCTATCAATTACATCTGCAAAGTCCTTGATTTAGTCCTCGTACTTGAGTTAATTACAAATGAGATCAAAACAACAATCATCATTCTGAAAATACATAAAATATCCTTAGGAAAAATAAACGTTCCTAATCTGAAGGTGACATTGAAAGACTGTTTTCAGACAAGTTAAGGGTCTTCCATTTTGTCAGGAGACTAATGTTACACTTACAGCACTGCATTACCTTAACTACAGGCTCATAACAACGGAGAGCGTTAGCTGTTAAGAAGAGATAAGAAGACAGAAGGTGAACACAGACCCTCATCTCTTTAAATATTTCATGCCCATATTAACTGTGAATATCCATGTTCTAAAACTGGCCACCCTGTTGGACCTTTCATCCTCCGGATTTCCTCATGTGTCGGCTACTGGTGAGTAAATTTTGATTTCTACATGATTAACTACTGTGCACCACAAGACGGACATTGATGTGCATTGTGGTATTTAAGTATATATAGCCACAGGTGGAAAAAAACATTTACAAATGTCCTTCGTATCAAGTCATTTTTGTCTGTATCTGTTTTTTTTTTCTTCACTCAAGTAAGCAAATCTGTCGGTGCAGATGCGAATAAATTTCAAAGGTGCCATATTATGCAAATTCTCAAGTTCACACTTGTTATTTGGGTTTTCTACCAGAACATGTTTGCATACTGTTACATTATTTTTGTCATACTCTGTCTGAACATACCTACTTTAACCCTCTGTCTGTTTCTCTGTGGATTGAGCATTTTGATACTTTCACAGTATTTATACAGCACCACAACCTACTATAATATAAAAAAAACGTTACTTTTTACAATATGGGACCTTTAATATGTTTCGAATGCAAATAAATGTTAGAACAAGATTTTTTTTTAAACAACATTGTTAGGATTTAAATATAGACCAAAATGTAATATATAGTTGAGTGTGTTTAAAATTGACAAATGACTCACAAGTAATGAATAATATTAACCTAGATTTTGTTCCGCATTATTTTCTTTGATTCGATGATTGTTGCTTTGATCTCCGGAGCAATTCAGTACATTCTTTGGAGAAGGTTGATTTCTGCAGCCGACTTCAAACTTGAAGCACCCTGAAGAGAAATCGAATGACTTACACACATTTGATCAGCAGTATGACAGCGGTGAAAAGGAGTGGAGAAAGCAAACATTGGAGGGGGTCCTTGAACGCATTGTGTGGCCTTATTTTCAGTAGGCAGGTTCCAAAACCTGCGGTAGGAATGGAGCGTTGGTAACAGTGCTTTGGCGTGTTGGTGCGCCACTAGTGCTTGCCAAGCATGACCTACTACATGACTGCCTTGAGATAATAGAGCCACTGAATCAATGTTTTGCTAAATACTCTGAATCCATAAAATGGGAAGCACTGGACATGTAATAAATAGCAATCGCACCGCCCGTTCACCCCTACATGCTACTCAGACACTAAAGCATGCGGTACAGAAATCCAGTAAGCAACAATACGACCTGCCTGTGTTTCTAGCTTTCTTTACTGGCACAGTAAAGGTCATGATCAGCTTTGGGGCTGGTACTAAAAGGGAGAAAGGGGGAGAGGAAGTTCAATACTGTAGAGACACACGGTGGAGAAGTCATGCATCAACTTGATGTTTTGTTCCACGGGGGCTGAGAAGATCCTATCGGTTGCTGCTGCTGTGCAGCCACTGCACACACTGCAAACAGACTGGCACCATTTTAGCCTCCAAACATGATTAAGAATCCATCCCTGCAGCAGCATTGCACAACTGTGGTCAATAATGGGTAAATCCTGACTCCCTCGACCTTCAGAAAGGACAAATAAACAAAGGAAATGTGGGTTTTTACAGTGTGATTTTGCTACTTTTACTTGAGGAAATGATTTGAATTTTTCCTTCACCACTGACTACATACAGTTATGCAACAAGAGTGGTCATACACCTCTCTTCCTTTGGGGAAGATTCGAGGATAAGTTTTCTGGATGATTCGAGTAATGGCAGATTCCCTTCAGCTATTACCTTAAACAAGTTCAAGACTAAAAAGATGTAAGTCTGCAATTAATTTGACAGAAATGCCAAAGAAGTTCAGTGGAGGCAAATCACCAGCAGCACGTCTTCCAGGACACAGCAGGAGCAGTTCATTCATGCAGAACCAAGCTGAGCCTGCAAATCCAATATTCCAATAGCTCCTCCTTTCCTAAGACAAATCCGTTCAAGCTTCACTGGACCTCGCTTTTGCTGCAGTGAAGGTTAAGAGCCGGACAAATTCTGCACAACAAAACACACGAGGCCCTATTTTAACGATCTAAGCGCACGGCGAGAAGCGCCTGGCCCAGGTGCGTTAAGGGTGTGTACAAATCCACTTTTGCCCCTGTAACAGTGGAAAACTGGTCTGTGCACCAGGTGCGGGGTTCAAAACGGTTGTACTTTGTGTCTTCATTAATTCCTAGATGTGTTTTGGGCGTACAGTGCAATAAACCAATCAGTGTCATCTCCCATTCCCTTTAAAAGCCAGTCACGTTTGTACCTTGGCGCATTGCTATTATGGTGGCGTGTTGGCACCGTAATATTTTTATTTTTAACTTTAGACCAGGTTTTTGTTGTTCAATGGCATGATCACTTTCCGCTGCCTCAAGATAGCAATATGCCAAGAATGCACCAAAACACACCTTCTAGTAAGACCGGGCGCACAGATGGGCTTGATTTGTCATTTAAATGACATGGGCGGTGGACGGGATATTGCAGCAGTTCCAGCAGGAGACCCCAACCTTCCCGTTCCCGAGCCACATCAACCACCTCCGACTGGGGGATGCCGAGACGTTCCCAGGCCAGGTTGGAGATATAATCTCTCCACCTAGTCCTGGGTCCTCCCCGAGGCCTCCTCCCAGCTGGAGGTGCCTGCAACACCTCCCTAGGGAGGCGCCCAGGAGGCATCCTTACCAGAGGCCTGAACCACCTCAACTGGCTCCTTTTGACGCAAAGGAGCAGCGGCTCTACTCCGAGCTCCTCTCGGATGACTGAGCTTCTAATCTCTAAGGGAGACGCCAGCCCCCCTCCTGAGGAAACCCATTTCGGCCGCTTGTACCCTGTACATTCTCACTTGGTCCACTTGAACAGTCATTCACATAATGACTAATCTCTCACACATCCACTATCCATCAATAAAAGACTGAAAATAATACTAACTAACTGAAAGAACTTCTTTTGCAGCATCTGTATTATGTTGATAATACAGGTTCCCATTATGTGGGTCTTTCAACATGCTCCCATGGGCCCAATGGTGACCCCATCTTCAACTGTGTGAATGCATCACAGCTTAATGACTGAGAACAAATCATTCTGAACATGAAAAAAGGAAGACTATTGATTGCGGAGCAGTATTTACTACATGCCTGGAATTAAATGCCCTTTGGCATAAATATGACATGATTGATCAGACAAATCAATAAAAACACAGTGATATCAAACTGCAATAGTCATACTGTAATGTCAGCATTTTCGAGTGTGTCTGCTCAAGGATTATTTGACTTGGCTACTGCTACCCCTTTTTAGTCATGTCTCCGTTTATAGTGGGAAAACAAATTATATTTCTCTAATCAACACCAGGAATGACCTACTCCACCTCCCCCCCGGTCACTTTCCAGTAACTGCACCAGCTACATGTGGGAACAAGCCCCAGTGGCCTTGTTTAAACTTTGGATGGTGTGTTAATTAATGCACATGGCAAGCCCAATTATATTATGTATTGACTAGAATAGGAAACTCCATCCCACTCCATTGAACTTCTCCCATTAATCAACAAGAGCTGGAATTTAGATTGTATACACACTGGCACCATTTCCCTACCCTTTAATCATTCTCTACTGCAAGATAGACACCAATTACTATACTGAAGCTCATTCACATATAAACCATATCTGGTCATGTGCAGATTAAAAGGAAAAACAAGACTTCTTGGTTAACTCTTACCCTTTTTTATATTATTTTTTACTTTTTTCTGTTGATCAATGAGCATTGTCCTTTTAAAATCAACTCATTTACCTCAACAATAACTTCCCAGCATGTCTTTGTCTCCGTTACACATTCAGTGTGAGCTGTTCAATTAGACTTTAAGAAAGCACACACACACACACACACACACACACACACACAGGCACACACAGGCACAATAGAGAGTCTCCCTGGGTGTTTTGCTCAATCTCTGTATCTCTGGGACTTTGTGCCTTATCACAAGCAAGCCCAAACATCAAAGTGCGGGATTTAAACTCCAACGCTGCGTGAACCATTGCTAACACGGTACTGCAAACTGATGCTCCCATCGATGGGTTAGGTGATGCTGGCAAGTGAACTATGGCTTCCATTTCATATCTCTCCTTCACTCCAATAACAACCTTACATAATAAGGAAAACCATCACTCTCAGGGTGAATGTAAAATGCATGAGAAAGCATTGATTGACTGAGGGCTTGAATAGTTAATTGAAAGAGGCTTCAACAGAGGATAGGAGAGGGACGATTTTCTCTAGAGATCAGCTTCACTGTTGTCACGATAAAGTCCCTTCAAACACTCACAAAATGTCTTTGCACATCACAAGTGCAGCATTGGGATTCTGCGACACCAACGCTCTTGGCTTTGAAGCATCACATTTTCATGAGTTCAAATGAGCAGTGACAGGATGACATGAAGTGGATCGTTGGAAGCAAAACAACCATTGACAAGAGGGGAAAATAAAGCCTGCTGATGGATGATCATCATCAGCAGTTTTTGCATCCTGAGCAGGGGAAAGCACAGCATGGAGAAGGACTGACGAATATTAAAACATAGAAGCCAACATGATAGAAGAATGATGGATGGAATAGTGACATGTTATTTCCTGTTCACTGGATAGCATCATAGAGAAGAGACAGGAAGTGGATCCGTTTGGGGAATCTGCGAGGAAATGAATGTAGAGACAGAAGCACTGCTGCCAGATCCCATTCGATGACCTGCTATACTTCCAGCTCCCTTATCTCTAGTCCCATCACATCACAAATGCAGTTTGTGTCTCTCGTCCTAATGGGATGCATGTGAAAGTTCCCTTGGCCTTTGGATTTCAAATAGCTCCACATCATCCCATACCTTACCTAGACATAGGCGTGGTTCTATTTTAGTTAGCCTACTAGCTGGTTTGATTTGCATTGAGAAATGATCTTATGGAAAGTTCCCCATGCCACTCTCCAGGATTCATGATGCATAGTATCCTGGGTCCATGAATAAACTGGCCCTTAATAGTAAAACTCTGCCTGCCTCTATGAAAATGTAACATAGGGGTATGTAAACACTTCCTATTCTTCCTGTTTTAAAGAAGAACATTTACTTATTTACGAAACATTATTCATTCACAAGGAAAATTGGTATCCTTAAAAGGTCGGATTTTTCCTTTTTTGCAAATTGATTAATTTAATCAATTTGCAAACAAACCCCCCACTGACCACCAGCCCAGTCTCCTGGGAGTTGGTTGGTTAGGCTGCTAATGAGTCTGTGTGTCAGAGAAACATCAAAAAGTAAGGTGGAAACATAGATTAAGACCAAAAAAGTCAAATAAAGGAAGAACTTTGAAAAATATTGTGTTGATTTTATATAACATAAAGAGATATTTTGCTAATTTAAATCCAGCTCTGTGTCATGACAGTGTGGGCAGGGCTTTTAGATTATCACAGTATATGTGAATATGACTTTATATGTGTATCTTATTTTTCTAATTATGCACTTTGTAAGCAATGTATCTGATATAAACATAATTCTTACAATTTTCAAAAGTCTAGCCACAGAGTTTTTTCCACAAACTATCTCTGGATGAAGACTTGTAAGTATTACCTGTCACTACATGAAATTATCCAATTCCAAACCATTTTAAAGTAAGTGTACTACAGCTAGATAGATGCAGTAGATAGATCGATGGATAGTCAATAAGGAATGAAAGACTGTACTAAAGGACTAGAGCTTTGGAAGTCAGAGTCATAACTTGGCATTCCAGCCAATAAACCCCCCCGGGCTCCCGAACTTAGAAGTATTTCCCATAAACACTTATTCAATCACATGAAAAAGGAGAAAATGATCTGATAACCCTTTTAATGACTTCTGAATGGTCAGGGACAGCAGCCAGTGGTGCTCCCACTTGAAGTTATGAAGTTATTAAAACTGAGTTAATAAAACAACGTGCTGCACCACTCATAAGATTATACCCTGCAGAGGCTCGTCTGCATGCTAAACAAGGAGAGGGTTGTGTAGGGTGAATGGAGCGTCTGTGCACAGAGACTCACCTAATACAGTTAACCAAATTGTTCAAGATGCCAGGGAAAGAATCTCATCATCTGTTCTTTTTCTAAAAGGGTATTTTTATGAGAAATTAAGGCAAAGTGAACAATGGTGCTTTTATGAAATCACACACTGTCTCCCAGGAAATCTGTGCATGCCCCATTACACATTGAAGGAGTGATCCGTTATTCTGCAAAAACCCTAATTCAGTGTTACCAAATGTTTTTTTTCCTGACCTTTCATGCAGTAACCGACAAAGTGGTTTCACAATGGACCAGCAATGGGACATCTATGAAGCAGGTGACCAGTTGTTAAGAAGGAAATGGTACGTCTGCACAAAGACACATAACAAAAAAGCAGACATGGCCAGAATGAGTGGCGATGTTAGGGCGAGGTTTAACCAAATCTCCCACAAATGGGATCTATTTGTCTGTGACATTTCTGGTCGTCACAGCAGGTTCATACAGAACGTGTGACGGAGGCAAAAATGACCCAGAATTGACTTTGGAACTGAGATTAGGTCAATTTGTGTGGGCTGTGGCTCCATTTGTAGCTATCTCTGTATTTTAAATTCTAATTTTACGTTATCTTTACATCCAAATTCATGCTTAGTGAGCACCTGCATACAAGCAGAAATACACTCCGTTAGAAGGGAGCAGTAGAAGTGCTAGTTGGAGCTTTGTGTATCTGTGGACATTCCTGCAGCTGTCCCAACAAACATGCACACCGCATGCAGAGATGATGAATGGGGACGCATCAGAATAAAAATTCAAAAGTATGATTTTGTACAGAAAGTACAAAATATATGAACCTTTAAAAAGAAAAAAAGGACAAAGCATGGAAAATTTTGAAAAAAATACTTGCAGTTTAGAAATCCCTTCAAACTTGATATTGACAGTATGCCTAAAAGCCACTAAAAGGGCAAAAATATACGTCAATAAAAAATCACGGGTTTATGTGGCTTAAGTGTAAGGAAGCCATTCTATGTACTGAAATGTCAAGACCACAGACATAAGAAAATACATTCTGCAGCATAATTTTGTGCTTCATTCCAAAAACCA
Organism: Etheostoma cragini; assembly: GCF_013103735.1. NCBI lineage: Eukaryota > Metazoa > Chordata > Actinopteri > Perciformes > Percidae > Etheostoma > Etheostoma cragini. The sequence goes on from NC_048429.1 coordinate 4,555,507, forward strand.
AAAAACGGTTCAAAACGCAAAACAAAAACAAAAGTTTGATTTAGCCAAAGAGTGTGTGAAAGCAATATTCTTTTGTTTCCCTTGAGTACAGTCTGACACCCAAACAAATCTGATAATGAGCCATATGTGCATAGAGGTTTAATGAAGATTACCAGAGGGCAAAAATGGAACAACCTCAAATTTAATGGCACCCTTCAGGCTTAAAAAATAAAAGAATGGCACTGGAAACCTCGGTGCAGCATCTGTGACAAGGCATATGCCAAGCATGAAATAAGCAGTACACAAGAATGAAGTAATTGTTGCCGCCGCATGAGTGTGAAATCACATCAGGGAGCAAATACAGGCTGGAAAACTCAAACACAGGTGAAAAAGAGGGAGTTCAATAACAGCCGGCTAAAGCATCATTGAAAAGCCTGTGACAGACGACAGGGATGGCCTGGATCAGTCAAACTGTTTAAAGACCGGCGCCTGGGTAGTGCAGCTTGTAAAGGGCACGCCCATATTTGGATTTTCACTCCTCGACGCAGCGGCTGCAGGTTCGACTTCAAACTGCGGCCCTTTGCCGCATGTAATTCCACCTCTCTCTCTCTCTCTCTCTCTCCCCCCTTTCATGTCTTCAGCTGTCCTATAAAAATAAAGGCTTGAAATGCCCAAAAATAATCTCAAAAAACATTTTTTAAGATAAGAGTGACAGACACTTGTTAGAAGAGCTCTCCACATTTCTCAGGATTATGTGAAACGTGCCTATAGAAAAGTCTTTCTCAATGAGCCTGTTGCTCTAGCGTAGAGTCTTGAAATTAAGTGCAAAGATTGGCCAGTGAGGTTAGAAATGTTCACTTATTTCCAATGGAATTATCACAACCAAGAACAAATCACACTGTTAATCAGAAATTTTCTCAGTGTCAAATCTTCCAGAAAATAAAATTAAAAAAAGTTGTAATGGGTTTTGATGTACTGCAATACCATGTAATCTTGTATTAAGCCTTAAAAAAAAAAGCAGAAGAAAGAAACAAAAGAGCACCGTCAGATTTTAAATCCTGCTCTCAGTAACACCTGTTAAAGAAATTCTAAATGAAAAGAGATCAACAGGCAGTTTGAGGACATCTGCACCAAAAAGTGAAATGTAGTGATTCATTTTCATTGTGGAAAAATGTATTAATTAATTAATTTCTTTGGGGACAAAGAAACGGTGGGAACTGTAATCCATGTGTACAAAGTGCACATAAGTCTTCAGTATTACAGGAATTGGGCCTAAGAGGAGGTGACGGCTGTAACATTGGTATACCAGGGATTGGGGGTGAGAAAGAGAGACATGCTGTGGGTGCGGGGAAAAAATAGAAAGAGTTGATGAACGGCTGAGGATGAAGCTTTAGGAACAGTCTGCATTTGGACCCGTTCCCATCTCACTCAGTGGTTGAGTAGCTTGTTAATCACCTCTTCAAAATCAGACCATGTCAGCTGCGACACAACCAGGAGCTCCTCTCTGCTCAACTTGCAGTCTCTTCCCCCCCGCCCTGAAACATATGAATAAAAACTTGCCTAAGAGAGCTCTCGCTTACCAAAAACATCACGTTGCACTCAATCTCTATACGCCGTCCATCACACTCAAACACACTTCCCTCCAGCCGTATGGTCCAACAGCATGGCGTAATGCTCCCTGATGCACAGACTCTTGATAAACAGATACCTTTCGATTCTTTTGAGGCCTTTTGGCAACTTAGCAGGATACCAATGGGCTGCTGGGAGATTGCAGCGTGCCTGCTAGTAAACACTGATGCAAAACTCCTATTTTGGTGTAAAGGACCTTCCACATATCAAGAATCAAGAGTACTTTTTTTTTTTACATGGTGTTAAGCACATTGATGCTGATCATGTGAAAGTGGCTTAAGTTGTCAGACATGCACACGGTGCAGAAAATCCATCTTAAACCTCACTTTCTTTCCCAATAAACCTTGCGTTCCATCAAATATGCAAGAGAATCGGCCCGTGATGCAACGGAATTCCACTTGTTTCCAATGTTTCAGGAACTGCACTAATATGCTTAGATCCCTTTTATTTTTTTCTGATGTGTAACATTCACTCGATCATTTCATTACATGTCATTTAGCCGACGCTTTTATCCAAAGAGACTTCCAAATACGTGCCTTCAACCTTAAAAAAGGTGCAAACTCCAGAAATGAAGTATTATATGCAAGTACATTTGCTTTAAATAAGTAAAACTACAAATAGCCATATGAAAGGGCAGCTTCAACAATATATATAATAAATATAAATCAAATCTTTCCCCTCTTATCCAAGGTGCTGTCAGACGAGAGAGGCGTAGGCTTTCGGCCGTCCTGATGTCAATAGGGAGCTCATTCCACCATCTAAGAGCAAACAGTTGGGATTTTGTTGAGTGATTAGTTGTCCCTCGCTGTGAGGGGCCAGCAAGCAGGTTGGCTGATCCAGATTGGAGGGGGCAGGTTGGGTTATAGGGTTTGTCCTGGATGTGAGCTGGAGATGATCTGTTCTTGTCCCTGCATGCAGTACCAGTACTCTTGAAGCATCAATTGGTAACCAGTGAAGAGAGCGGAGGAGCGGTGTAGTGTGAGAGAACTTGGGGACGTAAAAGACAAGTCGAGCTGCTGGGGTAGGATGGCATATGCAGGCAGGCTAACCAGGAGGGAGCTCCATTAGTCTAGATGTGAGATGACTAAAACCTGGACCCGAACCGAGCCGCCTTCTGTGTTAGAAGGGGACATACCCTTCTGATGTTGCAGCATGCATCTACACGATTGAGTCGTTGGCAGTGAAGGAGAGTTGGTCGTCAAGTGTCACACCCAGGTTTTTAGCAGTCTGGTAGGGGACTACCACAGAGTTGTCAATACAATAGTAAGGTCCTGGGTAGGAGAACCCTTGCCTGGAAGGACAAGAAGCCAAGTCTTGTCAAGACTGAGTCTAGGCCAATCCCTAGCAAACACATCAGGGCACTCACCTAAAAGTATATATAGAACACATGATGCAGTACACTCCACTCCCTGTTCCCAGGGCATACTAAAAGCCCGTCCATTACTGCCTACACTCTGCATACAACCACCAGCTCAAAGAAGATGTATGTCTTGAGAGGTTGGCGCAAACAGACGTTTCAGTGTTTTTAAGTGGGAGCACTTGTGTAAGCATGACCATGAATAATCCATTAGACTCTGATAGACAACATGTCTGAAGCAGGTTCCTCATTACATATCAACTTGGTGAAGTTATTGGTTTTACCCCCAAAATGTTGTGGTTTATACAATAAAAACTATTTAGTTTACTCATACATCTTGACATCCTGGTTAATAAGTTAATGATCATTCAACAGTTTTATTTGATTATATACTGTATATGTATGACTAACATGATCCCAAACATGTACTCATTTCTTTTGCTGCTGTGGAGCCGCTGACTGGTTACATAAGCTTCAGTACGATACTACAAGGTTTCCCCACAAACACACAGGCTGCATGCATGATCTGATGTGAATGCTTACATACCCGAGTCAAATGCATTATTAATTCACAGCATTCATTGAAATAGCACAATGACTTTATATTATGTGCTGAATTATTCAAGGTTTTTCAACAAATACGTAAATATGTGGGCGTTAAATCACTATGGCACGTCAGGCTCTCTCTATATAATTATATAACTATTTTTACTATCTATCTATCTATATATCTATATATCTATATATCTATATATCTATATATATATATATATATATATATATATATA
>NC_048429.1:4559359-4573779 GCF_013103735.1 Etheostoma cragini
CCAGATCTATTGTGTTTAGTCGGGCATGGGGGGGGGGGAGTCTGTTAATGTAAATTGCTAGCTACTGCATAATATAACTAAAGCCTGCAGTGCCATTTTCAAACAATATTTGCAAAGATAACTTCAGGGCTAAGGATCAAATCAAACCCAACCATGTATGGTGTCTCAAGACGTTCGGATGAAGCTGATGCAGAATGCGGGACAAAATCTAAGTTGAATGTTAAAAAAAAAAAACTAATTTTACTAACCCTAACCCTGCCTGTTGAATTAACCCAAAACAAATGTATCTTTGTTTTATTTTGTGGATATTTACAACTGAACAAACTGTAAAGATCACTGGCTTCCCATCTTTCCTCATGTTCTGCTGCTCCTTCGATATCTCACAATCCTGCAGTCCCGTAGACAAGCCTGTCAGTTTGTTTTTTAGCACGTTAGCACATGTTGCATCATGGCAGAAAACGTCCACATGTCGAGGAACACCCTGACCCTCTGCTCCTCCAAGCAATGTTGGAAATGTTTTGACTTTCCTCAGTAAAACTTCAGCAGAAGATCCTTCTACAACTTCAGAATTTGAACAAAAAAACAACTCTGAAAGGAAACATCCATCAAAAATAATACAAGTAATAGGCTAATTTTACAATTTGTGTTCAGAGGGATTCGTTTCGGCAAATGCACTGTCAAATATCTGTAATCAACTGCCCTCGTTTGTACGATTCCCATGGCATATAATTGTTCAGTAGAGACGTACAGGATAAAGACACGTGTTAAATCATGGCTCAAGGTGATTATTAAAGTAACAGAAAATTAAGTCTTTTCCTTTCGTCTAAACTGTTGTGAAAAGCCGCTCTTGCACTAATCTCCCACTTCTCCCTCTAAACCTTCCCTTTCTTTCATTCCAGACACCCATGGGTGTGGCAAAACCGATCCACCAGCTTGAGTCGAGACGAGCCGCAGTCACCGTCTCCATGACAACCAAGGGTGGATGCCGAGGTCCTTGTAGGACGGATTGTGCCTCTGTCGCGTGTTAACGTGACAGCCATGTAGCAGGTGGTGCTCCCTCCTTCTTAGAGGACTGGAATGGCCTGCAGGGCCACAGGGCCTGGTCCGAGCCAGGCCATGCCGAGCTGTCGGCTCGCACACAGATCACAGAGCTAACGCCAGTCAGTGGCCTGCTTTGTGTCGGCATCAGGCTTCTTACAGAGAGAGGGCATCTCCCCTTTCTGATCGGTTGGGGTCCAGGAAACTCCAGGAAAATTACACTTTAATTTCACTGTTATCTTCTCCCCGAAAAGATTATTGCAATCACATCTTCCCAATCTGCGTATTGTTAATAAATGTAAACAATCATTTTCTTCTTTATTGTTTCATCATTGTATCATATACGTTTGTGAACTACAGTTGAGTATTTTATCCTGAACCCCTGCATGCATCCAACGGAAACAACACAGGGCAGCTTTTAAAGCCTTCGGTTTGAGTCTGGTAGCGGTACAACGAGAGCTACTCGACCACACACTTTACCTTTAGTGCGACTGTCGAGTGTTTCAGCAACCTTAAGTCTGCCAACATGGTGCTCACTGCTGTCAGACATTTAAACAGCGACTCTCAGGCTAAACTGCCAAAACTGATGATAGAGGAACCCAATAGCTACAGCCTGCTTCGTGTGATCAACCTCTGCATATAAAGAGGCGTTTTAATGGATGGACAGAGAGGCTCTTGTGACTCACACTCAGCCTATGTGATGAGCCGTAGTGGATCAGACACTTCAGACACTCATTATAGAAATAACTGAAAAGGTAGCAGTGATATGTCTATACTGCATGTGCTGTTTGGTGATTACTAGACTTTTTAAGGAGTGACACATTTAAGCAAACTACCCATAAAGCTATCCTCATTAATATAGATTGATAGGATACCAACATTGCCACATTATTTAAAGCAGGGCTCTGGATCTTTAGCAGCTGCTGCATCTGGAAAACAACATGTGGTTCAGGACTCTGTTACAGACTCCACCACATCCACAGTGCACTTAAATATACAAAAAGCCCCAACGTTCTAATGGCAGAGCAACTGAACACAACATGTTTGTATTAGCATAATATGGCAGCTGAAACAAGAGAGAATCAGGGATCACAATGTTAGAACCAGCAGTGTGCTTCCATAGGCAGGCACCAACACAATTAAAAGACAGCAGACAAAAAGATCCCATTGAAATGGTAAGAGATCATTATCCTCCCTCGCTTAAAAGAAAAAGGAGGCAGCCAATCCAATCTGTCCCTCATTATATTTCTATGGTAATTGCTGTGCCCCAGGTAAACTTACTCAGGACCTCCCTGGTGCCCTCTGCAAGTCCTCTCCAATCTTATTACCAGCTGGGACATTATACACTTTCATTAATACCCCTGAATGGCTAGCGGCTCCCAGCTCACCTGCAGGGCTTTAGGCACAAAACAGTTTCTTGGAGGAAAAAAAAAAGGGGCAAATGTCCTCTGCTCCTGAGTTTGGGCTCAAACTCTGTGCCAAAGAGAATGAACCCACAGCGGGTGAGAACGTTTCTAAAACCAGACACCGGATAGGAGAGCTGTGAAGACCTCTGATAATTAGGTTCTCTGTTGGCTTTCTACACACAGATGCTGGCCAGTAGCCCCTGTTAGAACAAGACTTTATGGAAAAACATGAGGTGCTGAGGTGGTTTTGCCTCAGCACGGACAGTCTGTGTTGCTGCTGGGGGAACTGACTCAGTTTATCCCATGTGAAGCCACAAGGAGATGTATTGATTTTGTACGGCATGATGGGAGAGTGGTGCTGGCAGCGGGAATACAGACCTATAGGCTACCAGAAAATGCTTCTGTCTGTTTAAAACGCAGTTTGTTTAAATAGAAGGTGATAAAGACTAAAAAAAAACTCCAACATTAAGATCCAGACATACATAAACCATGATCACAGTCCCTTCACAACCTTGTAAACTTTACAACCCGTTTCACAGACCAGATGGATTTGCCTTTACAATCTTTTACTTTGTGTGACATCCACACAAATCAATGGTCATCATTCACTTCACAATATCAGCATTCAAATCATAAGGCTATTAGGTGGGACTGAATGCCTGATAAAAAGGAAAACCAGTTATCTTGTGTTGACTTAGTTATGGATGCTTGAGGTCAGAGGCCGGCGAATGTTAATAGCCATGCATTGACTTCCTTTCTTTGAGAGAGGTTTCACTCTTTTTGGCATGTCTTGCTAATTAAGTACACGGTCTGTCATTTGTCTATTGATTGCCAGATGACATGTCTAAATCTATGGTAAAGGTCAAAGCAGAGAGCAATCATCAGGACTAGTAGGAATGAAAGAAGGACAACCAACCAGACAAACTGCAGCAATGTCTTTCTGCTTATAACAACTTCATATTTTAACAGGCCAATCCACTTTTGGAGACCATTTGAGTTTAACAGCAAAATAAAGGAGGATAAAATTAATGTTGATGTGTCTTTACAGTCTGATCTTGCCATAATCGCACACAAAACACACACACACACACACACACAGACACACACACACACACACACACACACACAGGAGCAGCCGTAAAAGAGGCAGCGGAAGCTGATGTAATTGAACATAGCAAAAGATTTTATTGCCACTGCATTATTCACAAAGACCACTGCATACTGATCGCCTCTGGTGAAGGACTGCAGGGGAAACATTATGTTGCAAAGAGACAGTGTGGGTGAGACGTTTCCTAAAGTCTAACGCAGCAGGTTGTAGAGTGGCTTGGGATGAATTAATTTACTCAAACCGCAGAGTGATAGATGGGGGAAACAAATCAAGATGTACGTTAGGATCAGAGAAGAAGGAGTGGGGTTTGCGAGACAAAGAGACAGAGAGTTAATGGTGGAGAACAGGGAGGCCCAAGACATCCCCTACTACTCACAGAGCATGTGTGATATATAAAATCAAAAGGATCAGTTACTGACCCCATACCCAACAGGACATTAACACTGGGGGCTGGAGGTGATAATTTTGATAATTAATCATTAATGTTGATATAATGACTAAGTGGGTAAAGGCAAATAATAGAACAGTTACAACAGTCTGGTAGGTTCAGGAAATTACATAATTTTACTGTAATGCAGCCTTTTAGTGGAGGAAAAGACACCACTTATGTCATATTACAATATGATGACATCCAAAATCTAAGACAATATGTAGTCTCATAACACGATATGGATATAATATCGATATATTGCCCAGCTCAATGTACAAGTGCGTAAGGCATAGATAACGGAAAGATAAAACTGGTCATCGCAGTTCTACTCCACTGTGTCATGGTTGTACATCATTTCCAATTGGGATTGGTTAACGAGTCACTTGGTGTCTGAGCATTGAATCGGGGGGGAAAGGACACAATGTCAATGGCTGAATGAGTCTCTAGTGAGGTGATCAGCGCTGAGGTAAGGCTGGTTTTATTACGAGCCATGATTCACTACTCTATCTCCCTCTCTCCTTATTTTCTCGTTAACCAAATCGGACCGTTTCTTAACCCAGTCACATAGCCGGGCCCTGCTGTCCTTAATGATATTAATTTGCTGAGGTGTCTCTGGTTAATTGCACTACCCATTTTTTTCAGGTCAAAGTTTTCTTGAGGATCCATCTGTTCTTATAAATGGAACCTTATTTTTTATCCACCTCTGTTGCCATCTTTAAGGCTCACATATTGTTAATCTCCATGGTTTTTTTTGCTTGTTTTTTATGAAGCAGGTGAAGGTGCTACATAAATACTGTGAAGGTGTCAAATACTCAATCCACAAAGAAATGCACACAGTCAGCATATGGTAACGGTGCCTTCAAACAAGGTCACATCTTTACTATATGTAAATAATGTGCCGCTAACCCAAAATACAAGTATAAAACTGAAAATGAGCATGATGTGGGACCTTTAAACAACACCCTGGACCTTCCAAGATTGACAACAAGTGAAAGTGAGTCATTTAACCAAACACACAAGAAGAAGAAAAATTCATCCCGCTTTGATTTTACCCTGGATGAAATGTTAATTCCCATCATTGTGTATTACGCTACACAGAGATAGTCATTAAATGGCCCTGTGCACCTAGGCGTACTAACGTGCAAGTGGCACGGTAACTGACCAATGAAGTGATGACCATTAGTGCTTCAAGCAAGCTCTATATAGGACACAACTAAGCCACACAGCTGCACTCCACAAAAGAAAGGAAATATTGCATACCTTTTGTGACACTTTTGGTATAATATTGCGCAGTGTGATATTGCGCTGGCACACTTGAGTTATCAATTCATCTGGTTCTGTTGTTCGCTGTTGTCGCTCACAGCAACTTTCCCTTATTATGGTCATTGCATTTCTGGGAGTGATTTCTATCTATCTATCTATCTATCTAATGCCAAGAATGCCCTATTTGTGTGCACATTTTGGTACACATTTGGAAGTTGCACAAACTACTGTAGTAGTACTTCCTACTTGCTAATTAGAGCTGCCAGCAAGCTCCAAAAAGCTACTGGTTTGTAGGAAGTATTGGAGTAGAAAATGGTTCATTTTTGTTATCTTTAAACATTTTACCTTTGTGTAAGTGCTGCCTTAGCAGAGCAGCACTAGGAAACCGTCCTTTCCACTGTTACAAAGTCTTTCTGAGGTCTGAGGCTTGAGGATTTGTAAAATGTATCTACTAAACTATCCCTCTGGGGGAGGTTGATTTTGTATTAATTCTTATGATTGCAAAAATTACAAATTCCTGGGGTGATTGAACAGAGCAGCTACCTACAGTACGGCGTGTGGGCTTTACAGTAACACCTACAGTACACATCAGTGGCGTACAAATAGACAATCTTCTATTTCTTTTCTCCCTTGTTCACACATACGAACAAACACCACACACACGCACACAGGGGCCTCTTGCATTCGAAAGCTCACTCATCCTTTTAAATCGGTGTGGAATCCATCAAAGTGGGTCACACTCCCTTCCCCATCTGCCCCGGTCAGATTTTAAATGCACGAGGGCTGATTAAAAAAAGACCAAGAAAATAGGGCAAACGCCTCCGACACACACGTTTACGCAACATTCAGGAGGCCAGGAGCAGGAATAGACACCAAGGGGAGGACTGTGTGTAGGAGTGTGTGTTGGTGAGGGTGTCACAGTTGTAAGCAATTACCTTGTACCAGTCTAACAAATAAAAAGGTCAACAATTTGACCTCAATCTGGCAGCCGGGTATCAATTTGCCCTGTTTGTGCTCATTTGCGTACCGCCACCTTTTGTTGTTCCATCACCCGGCCCTGAACACATGACACGGGGAGGGGCACGCGAGGAGTGGGGGGGGGGGGGGGGGGGGGGGGGGGGGGGGGGGGGGGGGGGGGGGGTGTCAGGGTAAGACAGCTGGGGAGATAAGCTTGCTGCAGCTGGGTGCCTTACTGTGTGCGCATACATGTATGTGTGTCTGCTCCATGTTTGAGTGAGAACAGAGCTCTCCGTGTAGTTCACGCCCTGGTGTCTCTTTTTGTATGTTTCTTTCTTGCATGTTTTCATTCATAATTAGATGTTGCCGTGGATACATCTGCACACATTTTCACACCCGTTGTTCAAATGGGAACAGAAATAGTCCCGCTAATCAAGCAGACGCCGAGCTTGCAACAGGGGATAAGCTTTCACAAAGCTTCCACGTTTCCCTCCGGTTCATCCCGCGGCACGGTCCTGTTCTCATGTGACGAGGAGAGTAGGCGCCGTTTGATCCGTGTGCAGAGATCCTTACAGGGCCGGGGCCCTGCATTGAGCACATCGTCATGCTGCACAAATGGGGATTTCCAAGATTAAGTGTTTACATGCGGTAGAAAGTGGAAGCTCACTAATACACTAAGTTGAGCAAAGACGATAGGAAATGCATTTAAATGTCACGAGGGCCGCCACTCTCTCGATAATTATTTCACTTAAACATTTAAAGGGCTGCAGTTAACTATGATTTTCCTTACTGATTAATATGTTGATTGTTTACATCACATATTTGGTCCATAAAATTATTTTCCTCAAGCCCAAGTTGACATATTCAAAGTGAGCTTTTCGAACTCAGCGCTAACTACTGAGTGTCCTAAATGTTTCAAAATGGAGCAAAAAAGCCCAAACAAGTCCAACAGTCCAAAACCCAAATGTGGTCTATTTACGATGATAAAAAATAGAAAAAAAAGCAACAATTCCTCTCATTTGAGACACTGGAAGAAACAAGTATGTGGCGTGAAAGCACGCCACATACTTGTTTATTAAATGAGACTAAATAAAGACTTAATAAATGACTTAAAATGATGACTAGGGGCACCCAGATAGCTCAGCTGGTAGAACGGGTGCCCACATGTAGAGGTTTGCTCCTCGACTTTGCTAAACATCATTTCCCCTCTCTCCCCTTTCATGGCTGTCCTGTTGAGATAAAGGCCTAAGATGTCAAAATCTTAATAAAAATGATGAATTGATTCAGAATTTATTTTTTTTACTTTTCACACAAGCTTTCTATAACAGCCAAAGCTCACAAAAAGGAAACTCCCCGACTTACAAAGAACTTCCATTCCAGGAGAGAAACACTAAGCTTTAGTGCAACCGTGCACTAAACTGTGCACGGTTGAGGCATCGCCATGACGAGCCACCTCTGGGTGCAGAAGAAATAGGTCCCCGTCAATCAAACTGCTGTCTGGCGTCACCTGATGAGTTATCCTGTCTCGCAGACCTTCCCCGATCCAAAAAGTCTTATTATCAGGCCTGGGAAGTGTTCAGCAGGGGGTGTGAAGGTGCGACAGTGTGTTATTTATGCATCCGAAGATGTAGCGCTGAATAAGAGGCACCGTGCCATTCCTGCACTCTGCTTAAGCAGTGTACGACAGAGGTTCAGTCTGAGCCTCAGTCTGACTGTCCCTCTGTGCAGGTAAGCACCAGGCTAAATGAGAAGGAGCACTTTTTAAATCAGCGTGCCGAGCCCCGTCATCCTCCTATTCTGTCAAGTCTCGAATGCAAACTCTCAGTCAGACAGGCTTTGCCGGTTTGATTAAGTGGGGTTGGCCTGGGCTGTGGCCGTGCTTACCAACTAGCCCTGAGGACAGATGCTCATCGACAAACCCGACCCTAAACAGCAGCTCGAAGTCCCCCTGCGGCCACGTCGCTGTGAACTTTCCAAATGCTAGTTCACTGCAAAGAGAGGATTAGTTTGAAGGAGAACAGTGAGAACCAGCTCGTTTCTTCCCTCTCCACTTCATCAGCCAGCCAGAGGGATAATTCTGTACAAAAACGCCGCAGCCATGTGTAAAATGTATCTGACAATCTGTCTTAAAGTTGGCTGCCAACGTTGGCGGGACTTTGCCTCAGCAATGATTAGAATAGGTAGTCAGCGTTACCTCATTCTTCTTACCCAATTTCTTTCAATTAGCTTTACAGTATGAGCTTCTCGCTGTAATAGTACCTTCTATTGCTAGAGGTGTCAGGCTGCATGGGCCATGTGGGAAACACACACATACACACACACACACACACAGAGTGAGAGAGTGAGAGAGCGAGAGAGAGAGCGCGCAGCCTTTAGGGCAAAGACATTGCAGCTGAAGAGACTAATCACATGCAGCGCTAATTTGACAACCAAGGACAAATACTGGGCAACAATTATTTCCAATTGTTCAGATAGCTCAACGCTGACAAACAGTTTGGCAGGTTATTATTTGACAGAAACAATGGGATATTAAATACAAGACGTCCAACTAATAATCTAGCAATGGAAAGATCCAGGGTGCTACTACATTTGACTGTACTCTCTTCCAAAGTGAACCTCACTAAAAACTGGAATGTATCACTGAAAGATGCTGTTTTGCGATTTCAACAGAAGACTACTGGGCTGTCTCTAGAGTCTGACTCGTATGGTATTTGTTTGAACATTTACAACTTTTACACTCAGTGAGCTTACGTCTTAAAAAGCTTAAACCCCAGAACTGCATTCATGTCACCAGAAAAATTCCCCAGAGAACATTGTGCACACTATTTCTCGAATTGCCTCACACCAGAAGAACTACATGATGTGCTGCCTGATAAAATATATTACATGGACTTTTGTTTTTATAATGACTAGCTGGGGCACCTGACATGCCCTTTGGACTTGACTCATGGCTAAACATCTGCGGTGACTCACTATTATTGTCCATTGGGTTCAGGATTCCATGGACGAGATGTCATTGGATGTTAATCCAACATCAGGAAATACACATACAAAAAGACACCGACGGAGGAATAAGCAACATAATATCCCTCATTCCTCCTTGTCACTATGTCATAATGCAGATATAGCATGTTAAAGGAGGATGACTCTCACTGACTATGATGATCCCTAGACTTTTCCTGAAGTGCCACCATTAAGTCAATACTTTGGTTGTCACCATGCAAACACACTTAAATAACATTGTGGACATTACTTGCTAAATATTAGCATGTTAGAGTTGTGATAGGGAACATGTTAGCATACTGATGTTGGGTAACATCACTTCTGTGGTCTAAGCTAGCTTTACAGAGACACTAGCATGGCTGTAGACGGTTGTTGAGGTTAGTGAAGACGGAAGCAGTATTTTAGCTCCTTGTGTCTATGCTTCACGCGGCTGTGCCACTTCTATTGCCTCCAAATGTCATTAAGGAGAGTCGGCGCAAGATGCAAGGACTATAGACACTGCTGTGTGGCATACTAGTCTAGCTCCCAAACTAAGCAAACTTCTGGGTGTGTTTGCAGAGCCTGGCAGTGAATAAAGAAACTCAATATCTTCATGACCCCAATGGAGCCACTGAGGCTTCAAAAAAGGACACCTACTTTGCAATTTAATTCAATTTGTCCAAGCCGATTTTATAATTGCACACTAGGAAGGGCAATCTGATAACATGAATACCATTAGGAGTTGGAAAGAAATTGGAGAGGAACTGTGTGCAAAGTGGATGAGCTGAGAATGCACTGATTTGGCATGGCCCAATGTAGTGATGCCTGTGTTTTTAACCTAACCAAGCAAGGGTGGAAGAAACTGAATTGTGATTTATGTGCGTGTAACTTCTTCCTGCTCCCTTTTGAACATGGGTATTTCTCTTTGGAATCATTTACAATCATTTTGGAAGATGGTGCTGAAGTATCTACGTTCTTTTTGAATTTTTCTTTAACTGAAACTGTGATTGATGTGTATTGAAGCCTTTTATGGGGGATTTCCTGGGACTATAATGAGTGAACTAGGACGCCTTTCATTTTGTGATATCAGAGGAGCCTCTTCCAACAGGTACGAGCCCTCGGGGTACCCTTCTTCACTAATGATTGGACATGAAAAGGCAAAGCGGGGTTTATGAGACCGAGGAGGAAAAACTTTGTCACAGTGGCTCTGCAGTTAGAGGGCGTGCTAACGCGATATTGGGTGAAGTGATGTACGAGACAGAGATAATGATATTGTGTCTTATTGGGATTTCACAGCCCCAGGCCTTTCTTTTTTGTGGAAAATATCTCTGCACTGGCAAAACCAATGAAAAAAACTCCCCAAAAAACAACTTAAACTTGCAAGTAGGGAAAAGACACTTAGCTCGGTTGCTGGCCCAGGTTGGGATTAGACTGAGGAGGCAGGTGTATTTCTACATAAACATTGTCTGAGCTCCCATCAGCAACGCAACCCACAAACCACTTTCCACTCATCTTCAGTAAAGCAGCAGCTTCTGAAATCACGCTGACTGCACCTGGGTGCAAAAACTCAACCATCATCACCTTTTTTTCCCTGTCATGTTGCAAAAAGGCAACCAGCAAGTTCTTGAAGAATGCAAAAAAAGATACACTCTGTGTAACAATTCCTTCCTTTCTTCCTTCCACCCACAGTTAAAAAAAACAGAGGCCTGGCTTGGTTACAAGAGTCATGTGAAACACACTCAATCAATATCCACTGACACAGCTTCATTGCCATGCATGGGCTTTGGTCAGAGCTGAAATCTGCCTCGAGTGATCAATGTAGTGCACTGTGCACATGTGTCCTTATTTCTCTTTAGAAAGAGGAGGAATATAATAGAAGTAGAGCACATTTCAAATATAGATAATCTGGGGGGGGGGGCGGGGGGGATACAGTGGGCTCAGCTTGAATAATTGATCATACAGTATGAAGATGAACTCTGAATTCATGTTTTTTTCTTACGATTTTACTCTCAGATGTTTAATTCAACAAGCTGCAGAGTGAAACCAATGAAATTATTTTATATCCCTTCTTTTAAAATCTTATATTGTATCAAATCTGAGTCCCTTGTTATTTCTCTACGGACTCCTGTGCATCCACCTTATGCAATATGACATTATGAAGGTTTACATCTCTCTTCAGCCTCCTAAAATAGAAAACAGCAGAGGACCGCACTTTAAATCCAAAACAAACTCGTGGTCTGCAGGTAGGAAACACCCAACATGTCACTGCTCTGCAGACAATCTCATACACAGCCTACAACACCAACAACAAACAACGGGCAGGAAAAGAAAACACAGCCAGCAGTAAAGAAGAAGCAGGCGACACCAGCAGATGGAAACAGAAGGACTGAAGCACGCAGTTAACTTGCCTGGAATGTGTAAAACCTCGTGCCATTCGGTGGGTGCACCTTCGGGGAGTTGGTCCCCGCACTCATGTCTGCGAAAATCATAATCCCTTTGATGGGCAAACAATCCACAGCAGATCCGGGTTGTTCTTTGTTTTTAATCAACCAAAACGTAGCGTAGTGTGCTTTACGGAAACTCTAAAACGAGCCGAGGCGAGCACTTGGATCTGCCCCGGACCCGATGCTGCGCTCCCGGCATCAGATGGTGGAGAGCTCGAGGTGCGCAACGCTCCGAGAGAGAAAAACCAACGCGTGAAAACAAAACAAGGCAACTCTCCGGTCTTCTTGGCGCGTCCCCTCGCGCACGCAGATGACTGCTCTGTGTGTCCTTATCGCAATGTGCCCGGAGAGACAACTCCGCGGGGAGACAGCGGCTGCATGACGTCTCGACGCCGGCTGCAGGCGGCTCTGGCGGCGGCTCGGAGGGGTCCGTCGGAGCGCGGATTACCGCCTCCCTCCTCGTCTGGCTTCACCAATAATCAGCCGGAGCATCACCACACGGCCCAGCCAACAACGTGCTGGCTGCCTCGACGAGCAGCTGAGACGCACGGTCGCTCGGTTTTTACACTGTAAAATGGCCTTCTGTTACAAAGTTTGTTCATGCTCTTTCTTGAAAACCGGTGAAAAGTAACTAAACATCTTTCAGCAAAGGGTCATTCTGTCATTTTGTCTAGTGTTAAATAATTAGACAAATGTAAAATAAAAATATAAAAATAATAGAATAATAATAGGTGGAAAGTCACCTCTGTGGGGTAATGGAGCAGGAACTTATGTGTGTACTATATGTTGTGTTTATGTACATATTATTTTAGAAGAGATACTATTTTCATTGGAAAGCATTATTCCTAAATGTATTCTGTTTTAAAGAAAAAAGATGTGGTTTACAGGCATATTGGATTATTAAATGACACACTACGTTGTCATAGGTGTGATTTATTTATTCATTTTATATCCTTCTTTTTGCAGTGTCTCTAGTTTGATTGGATGAGGAGAGAGATGCTTGTATTCTGCAATTCTCTCTGTGGAACAAGATGAGACGTTTTCACTGTCTGAAAACACAGGGTGTAAGAACGAACCTGTGTGTTCACTCAGAGAGAGGAAGGTGACATTATTGTGGCAATCCTTTTGCTGCCAGAGGTGGCTGCAGCAGTAAATATAGGTCACAAAATGAAAAATGAGATCGTTTTCTCTGGTTAGAAATGTCAGACCAATGTTGGAATATGAACCAAACCCATTCAGTTGACACGCACTCTCTTTGACCACATTTCTGATTGTGAAATATACTAAATGACTTTTTATAACCTCCCCAAGGAGGTTATGTAGGTTTGTTAATTTGTTTTCTGTCTATCAGCAGAATTACAGAAAAACTGGCCCGATTTTCATAAAACTTGGTGGAATGGTGTAGGATGGGCCAAGGAAGAACCCAAGTTACCCAACCTAAGTTTTGGAGCGGATGCGTATTAAAGGGCCGATACACGATTTATTTTCCCTTTCTTTAACATTGCAAGATAGGGCGTTTGTGCTGCATTCATGTGGTGTTGGAATAATCTGAAAAATAGGTTTCAGACAGGGAAACTTCCCACTGCATTAATTTTGTGAGCAAGTGTATGCCTTGGGGAAGGTCTGCACACTGAGTATGTTCAGCTAATTTCTCAAAATTATATCTTATTTCAAATGGAGAAGCCCAGTGACGTCTTCTTTTCACCAGCAAATCTCAGACTATACCATCTATTATCGAGCTGTCTCTATCACAACAGGCTCTTGCAATAGAAGCATTTCCTCAGACCTGCCATGTTCCCATGCAGTAGGCCTTTATTGATTGGTTTTTTTGCCAGTGCACTTTAAGGTTTCTATGAAATACAACTGATTCAACCAATTTAAGACAAGCACATTGATTAGAAGCAGCTTTTATCAAATATTTTACGTGAAGATCCACTCTAAAAACTTCCAACCACGAGTGACGTGTTTTTTCTTTTCATCCAATTTTGTCTCGTCAGGTGGCCTTCTCCGTCCAAGCAACCATAAAATCTTAAAAATGAAATGATTTTCTGTCTCCTACTAAACTGGTTACCAGCACTCATGTTAGCATGGTGATGAGGTGGAATGTGATGATTGGATCAAAAAGAAAAAGTATTTAGCTTTTATTCAGATGTCAAATCTAGTTTAGTTACTATAGTAACGACCAAAGCAATTCCTGCTTTGGCCTGATTTTGTATTGTTAGACACAGCTCGGTGAGCTCGATTAGGCTGAGTGGATTGAACTTCCAGCTCGCCTTGCACTCTTTGGAGGGATTTGGGAGACTTCAAAGTATTTGCTCTTTACATTGCAGGTTAACAGCATTTCCAGCTGCGGAGCAGCAGATCCCAGACTGAGCTGACGTTGCTCTCCTGACCCCAAACTAGTTCAGACTGCTCCTTGAGCACAAACTGTACTGTAAAACCAGGTATTCACTGTTTGGACTCAGCCTTACACATTTGATGATAAGGAAAGATCCCAGCAATGACCAATTAAAGGAAAGGACCTTAAAAGTGTCAATTACCATCTTTCCTATTTGTCTGTGGCTTTGTCAGAGAAGGCTGGGAACTGAATTGCTAGCCTTCTGGTGCCAGGAGAGACCATACATCAGATTGGCTGATATAAATTGGGCACAGCTTAGTGGGAGTTATCACAAGGGCAATAAAGGTGGCTTTAGACTTGTCAGCAAAGATCTCAGATTTTATACACACACACACACACACACACACACACACACACACACACACACACACACACACACACACACACACACACA
>NC_048429.1:4573943-4587892 GCF_013103735.1 Etheostoma cragini
TGGCCTTAGGCAGGCTGGGGGAACCCACATTAATGTTTTAAAAAAAAACTCATAAAGTGAAATGTTCATGCCATGGGACCTTTAAATGTCTCGTTGTTTCAGTCCAAAACCCAAAGATGTTTAGTTTAATATAACATGAATCAGAAAAGAACAGGGAATCTCCATATCTGAGAGGCTGAAAAGAATTGAAACCAACGGCTGCCTGGAACAGTAAGAAACACACATTCAGAAATCAAGGACTAAAATATTAAGGAGATAAAACCCTGTTGCGTTCCTTAAAATTATTCAATCAATGTGGTCCATTTTACAGTCTTAATGTGATAATGATGGTCTGTTGGAAAAAGACCACTGGTATACTGGGACAGATTGGAGGTATTATTATTATTAGAGAAGTATGGCTTTTGAAGGAATAAAAGAGCAATGCTTTAGCTTTTCTTGCATATTGAAACAGCCTTTATTTCACTTTTCTGCTTCTCTGTGTTCTCTCACTTGTGCCTAACGTGCAGCAGCATTACTACGGAGCAGGGTGGTGGACGTGCAGGATCTTTGCCATCAGGGGCTACTAAGTCCTCTTGCAAATCATAAAGGGACATGTCTATGTGCTGCAGTGCACTGGACTCTGACGTCATTGTACAGATGTGCAGTGGGCATGGCTTAGTGCTTCTAAGTGCTCATTGGCTGCAGCCTCTCAACCCTCTCTGTGTTTCCTTCAGCTCTGATCGACACCAGGCTCTTTTGTCTTTCAGCATTTCCTAAGCTGCCGAAGCATCACGGATGGAAAATTTAAATTTGAGTTAAGAGACCAATATTAATCAAGAATGTTCTTCACTTAATTAAACAGGTTATTGTTGAACAAATTAAACAGCAACTTGGATCTTTAATCAAAGAAGGGTATTTAAAAAAAAAATCAAGTTAATATTTGATCAAAGTGCTTATTCGCATGGTCCCACTGAGGTAGTTTGTGCAAACGCAGACTGTGTTCATGAAACCAACACCTGTGTGTGTGTGTGTGTGTGTGTGTTTGTGTGTGTGTGTGTGTGTGTGTGTGTGTTTCGTTCATGCAGACCTGCACGTCTCATCAGTTGCATCCCTCTCTCCGTCTAAATCCCTTAAGAAGAAGAACACACACAGTCCTTTTTTCATCAATCAAAGAGCTCAAACAAATTGATTTTTGGTTTGAAAGCCTGTGTTTGGTCAGTCTGTGGTCCTAATCTATGAGGCGAGCTACAGGCCAGACAGAAATATCAGAATGTAACAGTGCTGATACATAGATTGGGGATTTTAGAAGCATCTTGCTAGTGGAGCAGAGCTAATTTGCATTTAGGTAGGAAAGTGTAAGGACCAATAAGAATCCCACATAATGCCTCAGCTAAACCACTTAGCAATGACCCTTAATAATAGGAGTATAAGGCCACACATGATGACTAGCAGGGCTGTAGTAACCTGAGGGTATGTATGTAAATCACACATTTTCCTTTACCATTCGTGTGTTTGCACAGTATGTCGGAAACACACATTGCACGCTTGTGACAGATTACTTCGCTGCAAGCCTGCATGTTCACACAACCACTTAAACTGCAAATGAGCTGCAAACAAGTAGTTGAATAGTAATATTTGCTGCATCAGTACAGAGGTATGGGCTGTTGCTATTACAACACCATCTTGCAAGACGCTAAGAAATGGACCAGCATCGACAAAAGTGGCAGACTTTTGCAGCTTTGAATACATTCTTTTATGTCTGAAATATGCAAATCGCAATGCACCAACATATGCAATTGTTGGGACAGGAACGCAACAGGGAAGTCAAATTAATTAGTTCATGTTTATTTTCATCACTGATTAGACTATCAATTGTAACCTTAGTTGATTGATAATTTTGTCAATAAAATGTCAGAGAATATTGAAAAGTTTCCAAGTCGTTTCGTTCGCAAAACCCAAACGCATCCGATTTTAAGTTTACTGTCAATTAACTAACCAATTAATCTGATTTTTTTTCTTAAAATTTAATAGGCAATATTGCAATATTTATGGGACATGTTTTAATGACATGGATCATAAAATGCGCTAAAAAGTAGATCGTAAAAGATACAGTGGATAATACAGTGATTTAATGACACGGCTGTCATTTCAAGCTATCACCGCTTGATGTTGCTGTAAATAGCACAGCTCCGGAGGCAACTCTTCCCTGCTTTGGCTACCCGCCGACGGGCACATTTCATATGCAGCGTATGATAAATCACTGTGGGGACCAGAGGATTAGGGAGATGGATGCATGTTAGAATTAGCATACTCGGTTGTCACCATGCCTGGCACACAGTGTCAAACACACATCCTAACAAGCTGAGCAGAGATGAGGCCCTTTAAAGACGCTGAAACTGTGTTGTCATGTACTGTAGTACCTACTGTATTATAGAGCTCCCCAAAGAGCTCTACAGTCAGCCAGAGCAAGTGGCAAATCTGCACTCATCCTCAGATTTCAGAAAGAGACAAGAATATATGAGCATCTTCAAATTCATTTTCAAAAAAGAAAAAATTCCAAAAAGTTTAGTGAACAAAGTGTTTTTCTTTCTTATTCTCTATGTAGCTCCCTGTATGATAGCATAGTCTCTAGCTAAAGGGCGCCTCAAGGCTCCACAACACTGCCACTTTCCATTATCAGACTTGTCGCTGCCTAATTGGCCTAATCTTTCCCTGATGCCATATTCTGCACAAAATTCCAGCGGCTGTTATTAGCAGCAAGAACAGAAATGTTTGTTTTTTTTCTTACAAATGAGTCCCATACATTCTGTAACTGCTCCATCCTAACAACCCGAATACTCATTACATAAAGTACTAAAACAATTGAGCTGTTGCTATTGTTTTTTAGTCTGTTTTTGCTCTGACAATTTGTAAAATGAACCCAACACTGCAAGTGTCTTAACTGGCTTGTTTTAATACCTGCCAGCTCGAGGATCTCGCAAGATCACCAAGTAACACTCCCACTAGATCTGCAGGGGTCAGTAAAGTTCGTGCATCCCTCCCTGTGCGTAGGCTTCTCGGAAAATGAAGGTCTGAAGCAAAGTAGAAGGGAAGGCATATTGATTGTGTCAACAGTCATGTGTGGGCAGACAGCCGTAATGGACGTTGATCTGGTCTTGTCAATGCTAAAACATTAGAGCGCTATATTGTCTGTGTATGTGTGTGCGTGCGCATGTGTGTGCACATGTGTGTGTGCATGTGCAAAACCTCAAGCAGTCAATTAGATGTGACTCGGGGAACTAAACGCTGGTTTTTATGGCAAACCTGCTGCTTTTCCCAAAATATAATTTGTTAGCAATTCAATACAATAATGAACGTTTCGCCAGGTGCGCAAATTTAAGAGTATTCACATCTATGAATGTTTGCTTGTTGTCGCATGCTATGCACTCCATACCTGTATGCTGACAGATTTTGAAAAAGAGGAAACATTTACGTTATTATGGAATATGGTGTCACAGGAATGTACTAAAAAGTTTGGGGCACCGTCTGTAGGCATGTGTACATGGAAGCCCCAAAGCTACGGAGTACACAGCATATAAAGTGGGAGAATAAGATGGCCGAACAGGACGTGGAAGCTGGAATTTTTACGGGGAGAAGTAGCTTTTACTGTTTGCTGCATATGCAGGTTTGTGAAAGCACGGTTCAACTAGTGAACGCAAAGCTCCCATATTGTAAAAAGTGAGATTGGCATGTCTTTTTAGATTATGAAGCAGGTCAAGATGCTATATATTTACTGTAAAAGTATCTGGACGCTCAATATACAGAGGACTACACCCAGCCTGTATTCACAAACGGAGTCATCAACACCTCCATACAATTGTAATGTCATATACTAGGATGTGCATGTTGGTTACACATGTCCACAGTCCTGCAGACGGTTTCATACTACTCCACTAATCGACAAAAGCCTTCAGCAAAATCCACAGAGGAGAAAACCACAAGCTAGAAAACGGAAAAATGGATTAAAGGTCTGAAGTAAAAAAACATTTTTAAATCAGCTTTGCAAATGTCGTAAAGAGAAAGTAAATGCATTCAACAGGTTTTTGGGATGAGTAGAGGACATTTTAAATTTGAATGTATTTTTACATAAATATCTTAAATGGTGCAACTTTAAAGCAAACACTTTGTCCATAGCCTTTATCTTTCCTCTTTAACTCACTCTCCAACACTCCTCCTGACAGCATCTTTCATCTTCTGGTCCTCTGAGTCTGCTGCCTTTTGTCCTATGTGGTCATTTTAGAGCTCTGACTGATGTCTCATGCAGTCTTATTGGCTGCTGTGTTTCTCAAGCATTGGTCAGATGATGAAATCCAAGGGACCATTATTCTCCATTTTGGATTCGTAAGATTTCAAAGAAGGTTGTGTAAGACATCCAGCGCCACATAAAGACAAAGGAGGAGATAGATTTATTTAGTTACTCAGGCGGTCTTTTGGGATATTCCAACAGTCAAGTTGTTTCCACTAAAGCTGTACAAGAAACTGAAACAACATTGACATGTAATCCCCTTGGAAGTTAGTCTCATTTTGTCAGTAAGATGTACAGTGGTGTGAAAAAGTGTTTGCCCCCTTCCTCATTTCCTGTTCCTTTGGATGTTTGTCACACTTAAGTGTTTCGGAACATCAAACCAATTTAAACAATAGTCAAGGACAACACAAGTAAACACAAAATGCAATTTGTAAATGAAGGTGTTTATTATTAAAGGTGAAAAAAAATCCTAACCATCATGGCCCTGTGTGAAAAAGTGATTGCCCCCCTTGTTAAAACATACTGTGGTTGTCCACACCTGAGTTCAATTTCTCTAGCTACACCCAGGCCTGATTATTGCCACACCTGTTCACAATCAAATTTTTACAAATTGCATTTTGTGTTTACTTGTGTTGTCCTTGACTATTGTTTAAATTGGTTTGATGTTCCGAAACACTTAAGTGTGACAAACATGCAAAGGAACAGGAAATGAGGAAGGGGGCAAACACTTTTTCACACCACTGTACTTAAAAATCATTGTTATGCTAGAGTATAGCTAATATAAAGACAGGAAATGGAGCTCCCAGCTCCTCTCAGCCCTCAAGTGCAGGAAGTTGTGGTTGACGGAGCTCTCGACCCCATTTCCATGATTCCTGACAGAGGATGCCAAAGAAGAGGCTAATGTCTTGACCATAGATTTTTATTTTTTCTTCCACACCAAGGTCTCTAAACCCCCTTTAATGTTTTTTATATAGGAGGTCAGAATCTTATGGCGAGTTGAAATAGCACTGGTTGACATTCACATATACTCTCTAAATAAACTTGTACGTACTCTCTGTCTGAAAGGCTTTGTTTTAGCTTCTTTCTCTTTAAGCCCCCCTCCTGAAAAAGCCACGTCTGCTATAATTGGTTGACAGAGTCTCTGCAGTCATTGCAGCCTTAGAACAACTGTAACAGCACTGTAGCAGCCATTTCTACCTATATATAGTATATTTGTCAGTCCTGGCGGCTCGTTTAAAGGCACCGTTTCTGAATATGGGCTGTGTGCATTCCTCTGTGGATTGAGCTTTCTGATACTTTAACAGTATTCCAATCAACACACATTTTTATATAGCACTTTACAGCAACCAGCATGTATCCGAAGTGGGTTACAAAAAGCAATAACAGTAAAACATTACATACCGTAAAATCAGAAGGACTAAAACATACAGCAAATTTTTTTTTTAAAGAATACATGACGGCAGAAAAAAATTGAAAATGTCACAATCCTACTATGAATTAAAAGCAATTCTAAATATGTTTTAAGGTTAGATTTAAAGGGATCTACGTCTTTTATAGTGGGTAACTGGGTAAGGTAACTTGTTCCAAAGTCTCAACTGTAGCCCCAGTTACACCCCAGTGTTTGTACCTCGACGGTAAGAGTTCTAAAAACAAGGTGACGGGATTAACGCAATGACCTGTAGTTATTAAAGGCCTTGAAAACAAAAAAATACATGGAAATCTCACTTGAAAAGGTGCATAAAAATTAGATTATAATTCTTTCATACTCGCACATCGTTTACTATTCCAAAAAAAATGCTTGTAGAAATAATTTACTGATGAAAACAACCCAAGTCCACAAGCAGAGAGTGGATATTAAATGCCATTGTAAAAACAAGCTTAATATTAAAGATTTAAGATCATAGTTCAAAGAAACAGTCCGTTGTTTATTATCAGAAGAAGGCAATTTTTCAGTAGGCCCCATCGTACCTCTCACTGTATATTTAGGTCTCTCAACACTACCACTGGTGACAGTTATTTGTTTACTCATGCACAGACAGAGCTGATTTCAGGATGCACTTGGAGAGTCCATCGGGAAAGTAATCAAACCCAGAGTGAGCCGAGGGCGGCGGAGCAGGTTTTCAATCATCCCCGAGCAAAATTAATGCTGCTTCGCAAACATGTCGCTTTTGGCTGTCCTGATCGCATGCGATGTCGTGCTCAGCACTTCTAAGGAAACATGCTGATTCGGGTGTATGAACTGTCAATCATTATTTTCAGTGTAGTTATTCATGTGCATACTCCGACTGCTATTTTCTGCATGGAAATAAAAACCAGACAAAAGAAGCAGAGAAGGTCAAAACTCTGGATCTGCAAGCTGCTTTTTCCTCCGCTGCACCGCGGACGCACCTTATTTTGCTCATAGATCAATAACTAACTGCAAATGTTCTTTATAATGACTTACTGCAGCTAGAGGACTAAACTATAGACTAAATTACATTAAAGTTATGTGGTTATGTTTAAACAACAGTTGAGGTTGCGGCTAAGTGTTAGCATCTTTATCACAGACAAAATTGTCAGCTGAGATCAACGCCCTTGTCTACTGCTTTAATATAAAAAACAAAAAATAGATAACACTAAACATGTATATTTGTTGTTAACACTAGAGAAGTAGAAAACACGTCTGAAAGTGTTTTTAAGCACCAAAGCCCACTCCTACTAGAAGCTGCTATTTTGATGTTTGTGCATGACAAAAAATAAAAAAATAAAAATATAAATAGATCCAAAAGTCATGCATAATGGCTGAGTCAAAAAATGAAACCGCCCACATCTCATTCCTGCAAGTTAGCTCTGCAGTCTCATCGAAATGCTATGAAGCTTTTTCTGGATGTACTAATAGCTCAGTGTGACCACATTAGAGGAGAAACTGTAACACATCTAAATGCTTGACATGTGTTCAAGTGTGTGTCCTACAGATGCATCTGTAAGTTACATACTTTGAATTTATGTATGTAAGAATAATTTCGGTCTACTAAACAGAATCAACAGCTCAAGAATATTAATTAAAGATAGTAGCAGAATCCAAAGCTCCAAATCTGCTGTTAGGTCAGTGCTGTCAGTAGTGT
Source organism: Etheostoma cragini (assembly GCF_013103735.1). NCBI lineage: Eukaryota > Metazoa > Chordata > Actinopteri > Perciformes > Percidae > Etheostoma > Etheostoma cragini. The sequence goes on from NC_048429.1 coordinate 4,581,312, forward strand.
CCTTGGCCCTGTGTGTAAAACACTTCTGCACGGTTCCTGCTGGGAGTTAGAGGGAGCTTGTCTGCAGCCCGACTATGTATTTTTTTTTTCAATAACATTTTCATGTACTGTATGTCTCCTGGCTTCAATTTGAGAAAGACTCAATCACCAGCAGAGTTTTAGTGTGAAGGGGGAAAGCTAGGAGGAGACATATTGCACCATAGAAATGAAGTGGATATTGATACAATCAATCTTACCGGAATATACAGGATTTTTATTTAAAGTGTGTGTGTGTGTGTCTCTCTCCTTCCAAACCCCTGTCCCCTGATTGTTTTTACTTTATTTGCAAGTTCAGGCTCATCAGTCTTTTCCAGTGGTGTGAGGGGGGGGAGACAATCTCATAACTTTCTCATTACCGCCCTAGTCCCATGAAGAATACTGCTGCTGCTCACAGATAACAACAAACTTGGCTTTTGGGAAACAAAATACCACTTCTGCAGCAGTTTTGCTTTCTGACTCTGAAACTCATTAAGTAATACAGTAAAGGAGCAAAGGAAATGAGGTTAAAGTCTTCATGATAATGAAAAAAAAGCTCAAACTGAGCACATGTAGGGTACTGGATGAAATAAAATCATATGGCCCTCAAGGTTCACCATAAATCCACATCATGTACACAATGTAATTACTAGTCTTGTTCAACTGACAGTGAGAAATGCATTGAATGAAAAAACTAAGCTGCAGAGAAGCATAACGGAACTCTCAAAATGAAAATCCCTCAAAACCTCATTAACAGGGCGGACAGACGGCCCGCTCCTCTAAAGGCCAAATCATCACGGCAGAGGTGATGGATGGGAATGAAAGCTGTCCCAACTGTTTTACTAAGAGAACACACAGCTGTCCCCAAACAGACCATCCATCCTCCGAGATGTAGACACAGAGCACTACGTCTTCCAGCCTGTCGCCGACAACCAGCACAGACCTGCACTTGATCACACGCCTTAATTGGCCCCCTGACAGTGCTAACACACTCATATGGAGGCGCAAAGTAAAGAAGCTTCAGAAAACAAGTTAACAAACATGCAACCCGTCTAGTATCTGAGCCATTGTCTACAATTTTGGACAAAAAAAACTAGACCGGGTTAAAGTCAAAGTTCAGAACAGTGAACACTGCACTGCGTTCATGAGATCCAACGTCTGCAGGCAGTAGATGCAGAAAACCATCTGCTTTTGTCTATATTGTCGTGCGCTGCTGCTTTCAGCCTGATAAAGACTATTATGAAGTCAGAGGGAGTCCGCTGACACAAATGACTTGTGATTCATAGCTTTAAATTCGCCTTTTTTTCACCAGAGAGCCAATTCATATTCTGCCGGTGGCAGTATGGAGATAAATAGTCTTAGAAATTACCACAGCTTCAACATCAATTGGCCAAGATCAATGGATTAGTTTAATGTCAGCTAGAGACTTGCTGGAAGAGACAGATGAGACAGATGTGCAGTCGCGGATGCAGAGAAATGAGGAGGTAAACAATGAGTTTTTGTTGCATCTAGCCAATTGGAGGTTACCAATTACTCAGTAGACTACTTGTTATATAGCACCGTCTGCTGGGCAAAGACGTGTGTTACAGGAGAAGAACTCAGATTATTGTCCTAGATCAGCGGAAGTAAAAGAAATGTTGACTGACAGGGGACATTTCAGTAACCTACTGTATAAATTACCTATAATATTTTATCTTGAGTAGAAATGGCATTTCGATCTTGTTAACAGTAACCAATAAACCCACAGAATTTACCATAGAAGAATTCTAAAAACAAGGACAACAGCAATCAAAACCATTGATTATTTATGATGTCATTGGGTGATTGCCTGGTCTACTGACCCTTAATTCTCCTTCGTGGGCTAAAAAGATTTGTACAAAATAATACATATATACAGCATATGAAGAAAATTGGTGATGGAGACCACGTAGATGTGTCAACTGTCAAGAGATGTTGTTATACGCATACATAGGGCTCTATCTGTTCAATATCTTTGTAAAGAGTAAGCCCATTCTGCATTTTCAGGATTTCGAATCAATGTGCCTAATCACCCTGAAAGGTATTTAATTTGACCAAAAACAGACAGACATTCTGCTGTTGTTATTGCATCAATAAACAGCTCAAATTGAATTCCCAGGAAAGGCATTATATCACAACATAGAACAAGTGTGATAGAGAAATATACCCATATCGCCACCCCCCCATACATATGTGATGTGCAAAAAAAAAAAAAAAAAAAACTGATGTCACAAGGTCCTACATGGTTATCCATTGTATTTATGATCAAATCCACAACTGTTATTGCAATAACGCACATTACTGGATGTAAAGTTAAGGGGGAGGGGGGGGTCCTTTAATAGTATCCCTGTTGAAAGTGCTTCCTAGCTTTGCCACAAGATGGCAGAATCTCACAAGAAGAGAAAGAATCACTTCACTGCAGCAGGTAACCAACAAATGCAAGAGACACTGATTTCCTAAATGATCCTGCCGGGACTGATAGAGACATATACCTCATAGACCTGGTTTGTTTTTGCAGTATTTTCCATAAATGTCTAATCGTTACATGATATGTACTACACTGTTGTTTGTAAGGGGCAAAACTAATAAAATACATATCTCTAGATGAAGATTAACAAGATTCAATCACAATTTAGTCAGACCTCATTTAAGATGTATCCTCATCTGCCTTCATTACCTACATTGTGTTGTTATGGCTTAAATAACCTTCATGTACTTCACTAAAAGGTATCACTAACTTCTTGTACTTTTTAATGCTGCATCTATCATACATTTCTTGTGTCAGACGTCAGAGCTTTGCACTTTCGTCCGGACAGGAAATGGTCTGCCCGTATCTACTGGAAATCCTCTACGATCAATAGACACAAGGTATTGCAAAGCTTTGTTTTGCCGATCAGAATGAAGCATCCTCCCACACTCCAACACACAACTCCACATGAGCAGCTCTTGGGGAAGCAGCACCCTATCGAGGTGGCAAATTACAGCAGCTGCTATAATCCCTCACAACAGGGCTCGCTTGGAGCCGGATGCAGCCGGCACATCCGATAACGACTGTTCAACCCCGGTCCCCCAAAAATTAGCCCAAGTAATGACTGGTCATTCTCTGACTGAGGGGGGTGTTGTGATGCACTGGTTGGAGTTGTGTGTGAGGATTATGGCTGAATTTAATTCAAAAGATGCCGATTCAATTTTAAAGATTGTTATTGCAGGATTTTTTCAACTTGAAATGGAGGATTTTTTCACTGTAGGTTTAGTACTAAGGGTTTGAATGTTCACTGTTGTTACAATTCGATTATCCTGTCAACGATTTGGATCAATATCACGATGCAGGTGAGGGTTGGCCTCCGCCAGGGCTGCGCTTTGTCACCAATCCTGTTTGTAATATTTATGGACAGGATATCGAGGCGTAGGCGGGGCGGGGAGGGGTTGCAGTTTGGCGGGCTCAGGATCTCAACGCTGCTTTTTGCAGATGATGTGGTCCTGATCCTCATCGGTCTGTGACCTTCAGCACTCCCTGGATCGGTTCGCAGCCGAGTGTGAAGCGGCTGGGATGAGGATCAGCACCCTTAAATCTGAGGCCAAGGTTCTCAGCAGGAAACCGATGGCGTGCCTTCTTCAGGTAGGGAGTGAGTCCTTACCCCAAGTGAAGGAGTTTAAATACCTTGGGGTCTTGTTCGCGAGTGAGGGGACCATGGAGCGTGAGATTGGTCAGAGCAGCACGTGCATTATTACATTCTGTTTATCGCACTGTTGTGACGAAAAGGGAGCTGAGCCAGAAGGCAAAGCTTTCAATCTACCGGGCAATTTTTGTTCCTACCCTCACCTATGGTCATGAAAGCTGGGGTCATGACCGAAAGAACGAGATCCAGGGTACAAGCGGCCGAAATGGGTTTCCTCAGGAGGGGGGCTGGCGTCTCCCTTAGAGATAGGGTGATAAGCACAGTCATCCGAGATGAGAGGAGGCCTAGGGGAAGACCAAGGGCAAGGTGGAGAGAATGTATCTCCAACCTGGCCTGGGAACGCCTCGGGATCCCCCAGTTGGAGCTGGTTGATGTGGCTCGGGAAAGGGAAGTTTGGGGCCCCCTGCTGGAGCTGCCCTTCCCCCTGACCAGATACCGGATAAGCGGCCGAAGATGGATGGATGGATCACGATGCCTCACAATCCGTCATATCCTTAATGTTATATTTCGCTGCACATGGTTTTCATTTACAAATTCAAGTAGTCAAATATATATGAACTCCCCTTTCAATTGTATCTGGTCTTAAAAAATACACTTCCCAACTGTAGCGGAGTCTGAATACAGCAGACAACAGCGGAAACCCCCCCAAAAAAGCAGCAACTGGAAAATCAACAAGTAACATCAGTGGGCAATAACCGATTATGGTCCGTCACTAACTCAATGCAGTATCGTCTACTCTAGGTCCTTCATCCCGTCTGCAGCTTCACTTCCTCCTCAACAAAAGGACCACTCCACAATCTCACAACATCCCCCTGCTGCTATAATTAACACACTCCAGCACTTAGCATCCCTCTCTTCTTATCTGAGTCCTTGGCCCACTGACCACTGCAACCTGCTCCGTCAGAACACAGGCATGGCGGTTTTTCCCTGGGCACTAATGAAGCAGGATATAACCTTTAGCTGTGTGACATTTCACAGCACCTACTATTGTACAGCATGGGCAAAATGTTCTCGAGGCAGCTGTGGGGTGCTGGTCATTGTATTCCCTTTGCTGATTTTAAATCTCTTCCATCTCACGTTCACACATGCAATAAACGTGACTGTTGATCCCAATTCTTTATTCCTCTAGGCAGCTGTAATTACACTTTCATATTCACTTTTACTTTCCTTCCAATAAAACGCACTGAAGAAGGGACTTGGCTTTGACTGTATAAACAACTTTGAATGTACAGCAAACTAAAACTGTCATTAATAATCTTCAATGAATTTAGAGACCAGAGTAGATAGCATCTTAACTTGAGACTTGACTCATCATTTGTCCTCTACTTTAAGGCTTGACATGAGACTTTATCTCAAAGACTTTAAACAGCTCTGGGAAATAGCACAGCCAGCTCTCCTTTACTGCGCTTGCCAGTTTCTCTTTATCTTTTTGGGCTACTGGCTGCCATTACAGTCCAGTTTTATTTACCGCTGAGCATTCTCCACAGTGGAAGTCGGCCTGTACGCTGCAGTATAGTAGCTCATCTCCCGTTTGATACACACAGCCCTGTAGTCTCTAAAGGCAAAAAGATTGCACAATATTGGATGAGTTAGCGAAGCCCCTGTGCCCATCCCACTCCAAGCTAAGACAGTAATGACATGCCGAGGCCGCTGTACTCAATTTCCCAAATTAAAGTGTCTCCATGGGGCTTCTGGGGTAAGAGTGACTGAGCAACCTCAAATAGGAGCCACTTTGGCGTGAAGGGGTATTTTTTTGTATAGAGTGAGTGATAAGTGCAGAGTTTTTGTTATGGTGTGCAAAAGTATTTTATTGTTATTATTTACACATTCACTTCCTATTTAGCATGACCTAATGGCAAGCCACAAAGCAAGGATTAATTAATCTGTTAGGGGACACTGAGTCACAATAAGTTGCTGGCCCCTTAACACCCCCCATTCTCCCATGCAACCCTCTGTGTGATGTTTAATTCTCTGTAATGCTTGAGTGTTATGTTGAGCTTTAGTATTAAGTTGAGCTTCAAAGGTCATTCTTGACCCTGACAACAACAGTTGAAAAAGTAATCTCACCGTAAGGCCCATTCATTAGCTATTCTGGAACATTTCATCCTCAGTTGTCTTTATCCGCTGGTGAAAATCATTTGATGTGATTGAAAGCTCATGAATGGAACTTGAGGTGAAACTGTTTTGCAAACTGAAATACAGAAGGCTGAACAGCTAGATTTTGACCCTAAGAAAAAGCCTTAAGATCGGGTAATAAACCCTGACTAGTTTTAACCTAATTAAATTAAAGTGGCCCCCAGTATGTTCCAGAATAGATTTAACTGATAACTTTGAAGGCACTTCATGGCTTCTCTTCTGCTATATCTCTGACCTCTTACTGTGGGACCGTAGGTGCCCGTACTTGCTTTGAGGTCCTCAGGCTGAGGTCTTTTGTTTGTTCCCGGCTGAAAACCAAAAAGGGACAGAGCTTGCAGTCGAGGCCCCGAGGCTCTGGAACAATCTGCCTCAGAAATCAGGTCAGCTGAGTCAGTGATCTCCTTTAAGTCCTTTCTGAAAACATCCCTGTCCAAGAGAGCCTTTCCTGATTTTACTTGTCTTTAATTTTTATATGAAATGTTTTTGGTTGCAATTTACTTAAAAAGGTACATTATAAACAAGTAAAAAACGTTTATGATATACCACTTTTTATTTATTATTATTATTAGGTTTTGTCATGACAAGTTATGGTTAGGATTGGGGTTCATGTGTATTAACCATCTTCTTTTAAAACCTGATAATTTTATATATATACATATACACATACATACATATATATATATATATATATATATACACATATATATATATATATATATATATACACACATA
>NC_048429.1:4587992-4608241 GCF_013103735.1 Etheostoma cragini
TACATATATACATATATATACATATATATATATATATATATATACACACATATACATATATATATATATACACATATACACATATATATACATATACATATACACATATATATACATATATATATATACATATACATATATATACACATATATATATATACATATATACATATATATACACACATATATATATATATACATATATACATATATATACATATATATACATATATATATATATAATATTTGACCATTTTCAGCCTTTATTTTTGATGAAAGGGAGAGAGGGGGGGGAATGACATGGTCGGAATTGAACCCAGGCTCGCTGCGTCAACGAATGAACCTCTGTATATGGACTGAGCTATCCAGGCACCATATATCACTATTATTATTAATCATGTAAGTTAATATTACTTATACTTGTACTTGTACTTATATATTTTACTTGATAGTCTGGTGCTGCATACTCCCAAATAAATGTTTAAGTAAGTCAGCACAAACCAGGTGACATTCTCCCAAATATAACAGAGCGTGACGTCTTGACACCTACAGTGTGTTGTGCTCTAGCTGTCAGTGCTCAAAACACAAAACACAGAACAAAACCAACTCTGCATAAGAGATCTGACTCTCTGGGTGGCGTCTCTGCATTCTCCAGGGATCAAAATAGAGTTATTTAGCTGTGGTGGGGAAACAAGCGGAGAGGACGGGATCCAAAGAAAAGAGGCAGCGAGTGCGGAGGAAGAGACAAGAGAAGGAACACATTAGACCAGGTGGACATTTAAAACACAAACTGGCACAAATTAAAATGAACACAATGAAAGATTTTGGGGAATCATGGTAGTGTAGTAGGGATCAGCTGAGAGGTTGCTATAGATTCTCAAAATAACTCAGGATAAGGCTTCTTAGCTTAGTTAAATTAGGCGCAGAGAGAGAGAGAGAGAGAAAGAGAGAGAGAGAGAGAAACTTGTTTTTGACAACCAGATAGCTAAGCGTCTTCTATCACAGTAAACTTTGCACTCTGTTTTCCTAAGACAGTCCCCCCGTTACTCCTTCTCTTCTTCCTCTCTAAATGTGCGCCTTGTAAGTGCTTGTGTGTGATGGTGGACAAGAGCGGCCCGTCGGAGGGGGCCGAGAGAGGAGAGGAGGAAAAGGATGAAGAGGACAGAATCACCCGGCGGAAGAAAAGCACAAACCAAATCCACCTCCAAGGGCAAAGACACGGATATGTGGCTTTGGAGCTGCTTTTTGTCACGCAACAAATCTTCAAATCATTTGTCATGCTTTCAAACTTTATTTTTTGTAATGTCATATTTAAACCTTGAAATAACACCCTGCAAAATAAATATATATATATATATATATATATATATATATATATATATACACACACACACACACACACACACACATGACATGCGTGACGTCCATTACTGATGACCTCTATATCTACTGCTGTCATGAGTTGCTTACACAAAAATACACTCATGCGCACACACACATTAGCCAGGCATTCACGTGCAAAGACACATACTATACACACACACACACAAATACACACAAACACACACACACACACAAACACACACATCCCTCGCTCTTTCAAAATTTCAGCCTCCTCACTCATAAATCTCTCCACATATGCCACAGCGCTTGGCATTTAAATATCAATGTCGACACACATAGCTGAGTGTTGGCTTCCAGGTGTTTAAGATGCAGAGGGCCTATGAAAGATTTCATGGTGGTGGTCTTAAGGTCATGGGTTACCATGCATCAAGAATATGCAAAAGAGAAGTGGATTTTCCTCCTCTATTTCTTTAGAAAAGGTGCTGCAAGCTTCTCTGCCCTGTTAGATCAAAGCAAGGGACTTGACATGAAGTTAAATTAAGACAGACTTTTCCCTCACAGCAAAACAAAAACAAATTGATCCTAATCTCGAGCCACATAATGGACCTTGAACTTTACCACAAACAATCGCCCCAAACCTCACCCGAAGGTCAGAGTCTACAAGTGGATGCTAGGATGAACTGCTATTTACACCGCAAGAGCAGCGGTTGAAACACTGAGAAATTTGCTGTATTGTCTTGTGAGAATAACAGCTCTCTGGCCTGAACTTACTCGCATGCTTTGATTCATATTTTCTCAAAAACTTTTAAATACATTTTTTGCTGCTTTTTCCCCCTCAGAATATAAAAAACAACAGCTCGGACAATAACTTCTAAAGTTGCAAATTTGTTTCAAATGAAAGTGAGTAGCCATACGTGATCTTTGCTCAATTTGTTTGATGGAAAAACACACTTAAGTCTGATGGTTCTTTTCCATTATTTCATTTATAGTTTAATTCAAAATGGAAAATAGATTGAAATGAGCTATCAATTTTAATAATTATCAAAAGCAGGATTGTGATTCCCCCATGTTTAATAAATGATTTGGCCTTTGTGTACAATCCCCAAAAACTATGGTGGTTCTATCACCCTTGGTGTGATGTATCTTTTTAAAGAACAATTTGAAAATGTGAATGACAGTTGTCATGTCATAAAACTAAGAACGTCTTGATCTTTATGAATCAAGATGCAATATGAGATGCGTCTAAAAATGGCATGTCCTTTAGTTCTGAATATTTTTTGGGTTAAAAGGAAATTGAAGTGAATTTTGACCTTAAAATCAAAGGTCTAATCAAATCAATGATTTGGAGAATCACGACAACCCTAATGTTTCTACACAAGGGGCCCTATCTGGCACCTGGCGTTGTGCAAAGCCCAACGCAAATGTCTTTGCTAGTTTAAGACGGACGCAGTTGTCAGCACACACGTTCCAATTTGTTTAAAATAGCAAATGCACCTGGGCCCATCATTGTGCCCATGGCGTGCTGGTCTTACATGGCGGTGTGTTCAGGGGAATTCTTGGCGTATTGCTATCTTTAGGCAGGGGGAAGTGATCGCGCCTTTGACCAACAAAAACCTGGTCTAAAGTCAGTAACGCAGCATTTCATTGTTATTTTAACAGTGCATTAGTAAAAAGTGCCTAGGCTTTCGCACAGCCTTTCTTGACTGTATATATACTGCACAGCTGACAGAAGAGTCTCAGAAAACCGTGTGACCTTCTTGGTTTTTTCAAAGATCTCCAGGGTTCTACATTTTCAGAAAAACAGATGGTAGATATAGATCTGTCATCTGCTAAGCTAACTGAATGAAACACATTGTAAATACATAAGAGGCACAAACTGAGGCTAGCACATCTACTGGAGCAGTTTGGGTGCAGTTGCCTGGCTTGAAGATTCTGCCCACCCACAGTGTGCCAGTCCGTCAATCATCTGACCCCAGCGCTCCCACTGCACCCTCAGACTTGTGTTAGCAGCAGCTTGAGCCGTTTTTTGTTAGCCTGTGGGCATAACTGGAGCTTATACGTTCAGCTTGGACAGGCGTGAAGCAGAACAAGGGCTGCACAATATATACATTTTGTATGGCCATTAAAATATTAACTGCCATAATAAATATATTGTGAAAGGTTGCAACGTATCGCAAAAGACTGGGTAGAAAACTGCCTTTCATATTTAATTCAAATGTACAATTTGTCCAATAGAATGTAGAATAAAGTTGGAAATGATGTTTGTTTTAAATTCAATAAGCAATTTTTTGTATGTTAGCAGAAAACTGATCAGGTGAGTTCACCTGAGGAAGGTGACCGGAACGTTGTGAATTAAAGCATTTGCAAGGCGTAATGGACAGTGTGCAGGACTTCTTTACCAAATATTCATCCCAAGTACCATCGCTACTGCAATATTTAACAACATTATTGCATGTCACATATTTTCCTTATGTTGGGCAGCTCAAAGCAGAACAGACGTGAGGAAAAAAGACATTACACGATGACCACATAATAAAAAGGACATACTCCGGCCAGTGTTCTCACTGTCAATACAAACGTATAGACTCTGAGGCCAGGACGCTAAGTGTGTGAATTCACTTGTGTGACACAGAGAGTAAGAGCGAGCGAGAGAGAGAGAGATTTGCGCTTCGCCCTTGTTGAAGAGAGAGATGAGATATGTCAAAACAGAGATGGTGACATCACTTCTTGGCAGGCGGCTCCAGGGAGACCGTGGTGGTGCCTGGGCCAGGGACATGCGCTCATCTAATCACAAAATGAGCCACTGTATATTGTGTGCATGTGTGCGTGCGTGCAGCATACTGTGGCCAGGTCAGTCAGCGCATGCCTCCCAAAGCTGGTCCTTCATCAAACAGAGGGAGGTCATCCAACAATAAGTAATGGAAGTACAGTGTGTGTTCCTGTGTGTGCTGACACGTGTGTTTTCTCTCCTCTGCCTTGCCCGATAAGTGACAAAAACAAAAAAACAAAGAGTAAAAGTTGTGTTGGTGTTTTTTTTAGTAAGCCAGTTCAAAAAAGTGCTTTGTACTCTGTTTGTGTGAGTGTGTGGCCACGTGTAGACACATGTGTGTGTGTGTGTGTGGGGGGGGAAGCCAGTTGAGATAGATTTGAAAGACTGTGAAGGTCTGACGGTAAGGGAGTATTTTTAGTGTGTGTGTGCATGAAAAGCGTGCCTGCCTGAGAGAGAGAGAGAGAGAGAGAGAGAGAGAGAGAGAGAGAGAGAGAGAGAGAGAGAGAGAGCTGGCGGTAAGGTGAAAAGGATAAAGACAAAGCAGACTAAGGGAAGAATAAAGCAGGGGGCGCTGGGTCATGTTGCCTTATGTAATTTACAGGTCAGTGTTGTGTGCTGCTGCATTTGAGAAACTTATCCCTCTTAGAAGTTGTTGAAAGGAACACTGATAACGGTATGTTTCGATCGAGGCAGTAGATGATGTTAGGACTTTTGTCCAAATGTGTCTTAACCAAATGGGGTGAGGCAATATGCTCTTTTTCTGGTGTAACTTCAAACTGGCAAATCTGGGGAGTAAAACATTTTTTTTTTTTTCATCACAATAACCAAGACAGTATATTAAATGCATGACTGACTATTTCTTAGCAGAATTCTTAGACAGAAGAAATGAACCCTCATAGCTAAAGTAAATTAGCATATGATCCCTGAAAACCCTGAGATCTATAGAATGATCTGTGATGGAGAGCTATCATCTGAACTGCCGTGAGATTCATTTTGGCAAACTTACTCCGGTGTTTTTGGGCATTTAGCGGCAGAAAAACTTTAGACATCCAATTTCGAGTCAAACTCGTACCTTTATATCAGTTTTTGGAAAATACAACCAGACTAAAAGTTTCTAACCATGCTAGCGGCTCTGTGAGGCTGTACTTAGAAACAGCTGTGCTTTGAGCTAGATGCTAATGTCAACAGGCTAATAAGCTCTCAATGGCAATGCTAACAGGCAATTGTTTAGTTACAGCGCGCTCGACTTCACCACGCCACAGACAGGGATGTAGCTGCTGCGGTAGTGGGAAAATCACATGCTGTGTTCAATGAAAACATGCTTGGCGGTGACTTGCAGTGAGCAAGACCGTATAAATAGCAATTTCCTTCTAGATCTGGGTCCAAAAATAATCACATGCAGGTACTGTTTGACTGGAGAAGTTCTTTTACTACTTGGTACTGGGTTATTTTGGTTGACATGGCAATCCCATCAGCCTCTGCTGTATTTTGGTTATTAGCTTTTGCAGGTATTGCAGACTTTACATCAGTCTAGAGCATGAAACTAATGCTCAAGGTGATACAAGTGTGTAACATGACCCACCATGTTTCAGAGGCGGACCTCTGAAACAAACCGTTCTCATTCAGGAAAGATAAGAGCTGACAAGAACTTGCTAATTTTGATCCCTCAGACGTCATATCTAACTTCATGCTCACTGTTCAAAACACATATTTCTGATGCTGGCTAAGTTAGGAAACAATAAGTGGCTTTTTACATCAGCCTGCGCCATTCACTAATCGGCTGCACTACTTAAGACAGCAGACTTTTCATTTAGGGGTCAAGGGAACAAATGACGAGGCTCTGGTTCACAATTGGTTCTATAATACAGAGATTAAACATTCTTTTCTGTTCAATGGAGAAAGAAAACTGCAGTTTAGCTTATTTTATGCAGCTTTTTTGTTATAATTAAAAATGTAATTCAAATCCTTATTCTAACAATGTTAGTATCTCTAGTTTTACACAAAAAATAAAAAAGGGATAACGAACATGCCCTCTTTCACTTTTTTGGCCCCAAAATTAGCCCTTGCATTATTAGAGATTGCACCTAAATACCACCCACCCACACGTTATTGTGCCATTAGCTCATCCAGTCTACAACACCTCACAAACTCACATTTCCCATTAGGTCCTACGACCCAGCATGACATTAGAGATATGAAAGACACAGTGGATTAGATGAACTAATTAGCCTTTTAATATTAGGACCAAGACTAGTCTCCAGCCCAGAGACCCGTGTTTAAGCAGAGAATGCGTACATTAACTCTGACTCCGATCAAACCTCATATGACATCTCGTCTACACAACAAAAGTTTGCTGGTTTCAAAACAAGTAGTTCCCCCTTGTTCTTAGCAACAGTGTTGTTAAGTCAAATCGGATTTTATGTTGTATAAATAAACTTAGCTACATAAGCTGTCAACATCTTTGATATACGTCATTCAGACAATAAAAGCCTGAAACAGCACACATTAATTCCATTCAACAGAAGTAGAGATTGTATGAACATACAATAGAGGCATGGCAACGCAAAAGAAACCAAGTGATGGATCAGGTGTCACAGCCTCATAGGGACGGGAGCTCACTGCAGCCGGAAACTGTAAATGAAATACAGAAGTGGAGGGGAAGTAAATAGAGGAGAAGTTAGATGTGGTAGATTAGACACTGTGTATGGGCAGTGCATGCATAACTATGTGTGTGTGCGTGCGTGCGTGCGTGCGTGCGTGCGTGCGTGCGTGCGTGCGTGTGTGTGAATGTAGGTGTTTGGGATGCTTCCTTATGGTGGGCTCCACATCAAGCCAGTGTGTGAAGGTCAAGGACAAGGTCTCTCCTTCCACTCTCATCAGTTACCCACAAGCCATCTGTGCCCCCTATGCTATTCTCCACTGACCATGTAAAACTCACACTATGAAGAAAGAAAAAAAGAAAAAGAAATCTTGAAAGTGTTACCGCACTGGAGCTGAATGTCACAGCCGTAGAGGAGCAGCACTGTGCAAGAGAAAGGAGGCATCACAACATGCAGTAAAGGGCAAAGTTAGTCTAGGGAAAATTGTCCTTTCCAGGCCACCATAGAATGTAGTACTGTTATGTGTAAACATCGCACGTTGTATAGTAATTAAAGCTGTCAGATTAATGTAGTAAATATTTCCCTCTGAAATGTATTGGGGTAGAAGTAGAAAGTGGCATGAAAAGAAAATACTCAAGTGAAGTTCAAGTACCTCAACTTTGTAATTAAGTACTGTACTTATGTACATTACTTAGTTACAGTCCACCACTGTTCCCCAGCTGGCTGTCTGGTTTATCAGAGCATCGTTGCTAAAAAGAGCGGCCGGCTGCTGCTGAATCAAGGTTGATGAAAACCGGAACATCCTCGCCAAACTACAACAAAGAGTTCAATGCTACAAATGTCTATAGTACTGAAGAGAACTGCAGACTCGTGGGCTCGCCACTGGGATCGACTCCTTTCACAGACCTAGTCACTTGAATCCATTGGTGATATAGAAAAATATTGATCAGCGTAGCTTGAAAGACTTTATTGAGACACTCCACTAAGCTCGACACACATCCTCCATCAAAGAAGACACTTAAACATTTTTATCATTTTCTTTTCTACCTGCTTTGTCAGTGCATCCATCACACATCCAGCCATCCGTACACTGCTTGTGCGATCTGTAACCAAGTCTAAACTCCCCTGGAGTGATTCCCCCCCCCCGGGGGCTCGATCAGTCGACAAAATGTCCCAATGATTTTTAATTATGATGATTAGTACAGAGCTCCTAACATTTAAGCCCTGGGTAAAATCAATGTGTGTGTTGTGGTACATAAAAAAACTGACAATGTACTGAGGCAGCACTGCACTCACTTCCAATGAACAATAACAGGGAACAACTAGACCTTTCCATAACTTCTTTGGCATGCCATTTAGTTTTGATTGCCTATTAATACATACTAGCAATAACAGTATTTACTGTAGTCATCAGCACTACCAAACGTTGGTTGGTAAAACCTGTACAGTTTAAAGTTTCGGGTGCTCTTGGATAGCAAAATAAACATATTTACTGGACTGGCCACTGGAAGCCAGCTGATTGCTCCAATCATCGTGCAGCCAATCACAACTGATGGCAGAAATCCTCACCCAGCAGTTCTTAGTAACTGTAGCGTCCCCGTGTGGTTTTCACTTGAATTTACCCATTTTGTTTAATATTTCCTAAAACAGGGATACACACCGTTCAGTCAGTAAAGTATGTGTGTGTGTGTGTGTGTGTGTGTGTGTGTGTGTGTGTGTGTGTGTTGAGAAAAGATGGACAAGGCAGGTGAAAGAGAAACGAGGGAGCTGAAAAGGAGTAGTGTGGCTCTCACCAGACCAAGGCAAAATCAATAGATTTGAGACCGAGCGTTGGTCTGGGGAGTCTGCTCTGTATTTTCACTGCACTAGAGGCGTGTCCAACGGGCGTAGATCAAATGACAAAAATGACAAAGGACTGGGCATCTCTCACTGAACCTCACCAAAGGTTCAATTAAAAAAAAGTGTCAAAACATGCAGAAAAGGACAAAAAAATAAAATAAAAATAGTCCTCTCCAAAACACAGTAAATCAATAACGTTCCCTTGGTTTCTTCTACTCTTAAGTTTCCCCTTGAGCCCCCTTCCCAACAAATCTCCTCGACAATCCTCTTCAGCATCCCCCTTACGTTCACCATCACCATGGAAACCCACACTCCCTCCGCCCCACCTGAGCTTCCTCCACGTCTTGTCTCTGTAGTAACCTTTAGGTGCTCTCAGGGACCCCAGGTGGCTCTCTCAAGGTGACTAAGAGCAAGCAGAGCGCGGAAACAACTACACACACAGCGCACATCAGAGAAAAGGATGTGCCAGATTTAGAACACAAAGTCCCCTCTGGGACTTTGTATTTAGACCATTACTACTTCGGCTATGAAACAACATGTCTGTGAAATCCCTCTGAAATCATTGAGGTCTAAAAATGCAGCAAAGTGTCAGCATCAAATCCCAACAGCTCAGTCTCAAGCTTAAGTGATCTCACTTTAAACTAGTGACAAAGTGTAGCGCTATAAAACAAGTCGAGAAAACAAAGGTCTGTTATACCACAAAGCACGACAAGGACCGCAGAATAGCATCGGGAAGGTCAGTCTATGAAAACAAAACGTGTCAAACAATATCTGAGATGGCCGCAAATGTCTCCAACAGCTTACAAATAACAGATATCAAGCTGTGAGAGACAAAGTCAGCTCAAAGCCGTTTGTGTGTGGGAACCGGCTATTTTTACACCATCCACTCAAGATGTGTCAGATGAGAGGAGTTATGAAAGAACAAGAGCAATTATCAGAATGATGCCACGATGGGCAAGAAGATAGAGAGATATATCTCTCTATCGACCTTACTATCCACATATACACACACAAACACGGTATATATAGATATATATGTGGGGGGCATGATTTAGAAAATGTCTCGATTTGATATTGACTTTTAGGCTCAAGATTCAATACAAAATCAATTTTCAATTCACAGTATCTAAATGTAGTTACTTGCCCCATGTAATAGTATACATACCATTATGAAAGAAAAAAAAGGAATTCATTCTTGTAATTCTATTAATCAATTATATCAATAAATTCTTTTTTTGCATATTATATTTAAAAAATGTATACAGCTGTTAAAGGACATTTATTTCTTTATGTTTCTCAGTGTGTGTAAAAGCATTGAAAGCTCTTGTGTCCTTGTTCAGCAGCATTTACAAATATTGGGTTTATTTCAGTTATTTCCGTTTAATATTTCAGTTTAGAACAATAAATTGTTATTGAGCCTCCTACATGTGTCTAGAGATTATATAAATGAATGTCTCTTCATCATATTAAAATGTTTCTTTTCCGTAAACAATGGTGTTTGTTGGTGTAGATTAATAATTTGGCAATGAATGAGGCAACATTAACTTTTATCTTTAGAGCTGAAAGAATGACACTTGTGGAGGATATAATAATATGCTACATTCAGATCATTTCCATTTCTGGTGAAATTCTTCTCCCTGGATAAGAGCAATTTTGAATGAGGAAATTGTGTTTAAACTTGTATACCTTGAAGCTTATAACGCACATTGATGAAATGTTTTGTTTATGCCTCAGTCAAAAATGATCAATTATCAATTCCTCTGCGTACAGAAACTATTCATCCCAGAGCCCCATTAAGGGATATCAGAGACAACATATCAGACAAGGAACTCATATCGCTTTAAATTCAAATAACAAGCATTTGGTGAAACCACTGTGACTTAATCTTGCACAATGAACAAAATACAGTGACACCACTGGGCTGTTCATCCCAATGCATGCAAATACAAAGATGGTGTGAAAGTGACGACTTCCAGTTTGCCTGCTGTATTAACAAAGCTGCTATCGTCAGACAGGAAAGGTGTGATCAGCTTTGTTAAAGCCCCTCCCTTCTGCTCCTTAACAAATGTCTTTTGCTTATTATTATTTCATTTTGACCTTCACTGTTCAAAATGATGCATGTGCAGAGACTGACACTTGAAAGCTGCTTTCACATTCATGCGCTGAACAGCTATCGACGTGTTATTTAAACCTTCTGAGCAATAAAATACTGCAGATCTTTGTATTGTCCATGTTGTTTCCACATTGTGACTTAAAGCTCATGAACACACTGAAGTTTGTCTGTGTCTGCTTTTGCACTCTGGTTTCTCCCTCTCCACTCCAGTCGGGTTTAATCCCAGTCCCTCCCTCGCTTCATCATCTACCTCAAAATATCGCCCTTTGGTCTTCCAAGCCTCAAGGAGGACGGTGATCGCATACTGGTGGAGATCAAGAGGGGACGAGACGAGTTGACGCTCTGCTTCAAATGTAAGCTCATCACAAGAGAACAAATGCAAGCAGAGTCACGGCTACTCCAACATCTAAAGCCTATCATAGGACAATAATAGGAGTCTATTCGGGGACTGCTTGACCAGGCCTTGTGTGTCATGATTAGGTGACTCATCATCTAATCATGCAGACATCAGCCTAGCAAATGACATTTAAAACATACTAAATTACATCTAGTGCAGTTTACAGCAACGGTGACCAACAAAAATCCGCTGGCACTGGGAATTTTAAGAAATAACGGGTAGGAAATCACAGAATATCATCGAGTTCACACTAGCATCAGTGTGCGTTTCAGGTTACTCAAGCCAATAGATAAATATGTGCTGTGTACTAATCTAATCAGTCTGCCTTCATTGGTATACCTCGCAGCCTCTCTATCTGCTTCCCCGTGTCGGTCTACCTGCCGGCGTCTCAGCAGAGGGGGTGGTTGGCTGCGACCTACTTTACGAAGCAGAACTGGAGCTGTCAGTCATACAGCTGTGCGTCACATTGCCTTACCAGCTGCTGAGAGGATACTGCTGCCTCACTCTGGCCCCCTTTCCTCGCCAAAGCACTAGAAGCTTCTACACCGGATGATTTCTTTTAATTTGTTTTGCTTCCTACCACCGCTTCCTCCCTCTGGGTCTCTTAGCCATAACAAGAAAAGGGGAGCAGAACTCTATCTACAAATCTAGGACCTACGGTGTAATGCTTCAAGCAGAATGTCTGGTGATCATCAAGTGGCTCTACATAGGTAATAGATAATTCAGACCTCTTTCATGTCCAGTGGATCCATTAGTGCAGGAAGGTGGCGTTTACATCCATTATCTCAGAATAAAACGGTGGCTGAAATATTGAGAACACCAACTCGGTAAACGACTGCCAATCCATTAACTAAACAGGATCTGTCTGGCCGAGGTTAGCGCCAACTCAACATTTCTTTAACCTGCAGCTGCATTTACGTCTGCGGACTCATTAATGTCTCAATCAAGCTCAAGGCAACGCTCAAGCCGTGTACTCCTTCACTATCACTACTTTTAAACAATTACCAAGACAGAAATAAAGCAGAGGGATGGATGGGACGGATGATAGGTAGACCCTCTAAATCATTGATGATTCCAAAGCTAAAACAACACAGCCCAAGTGGAATATTACATTAATCTCTCAGTAATACAGTAGACGATAATATCAGCAGAGAGCACAAGCAGGTAACCATAGAGTGGCGCTTATGTGATTAATTATTCTAAACTCACAGATTACCTTTGAGCATTATCCAGAGCTTTTGATCATATTCTACAGCCTATTTCAACTTGCTCTCTTGTCTGCTTAGGACAGATATCGTGTCCAGTGCTGGGGTTTGTTATTTAGCAAATGTGACAATGCATGAAAGTAACACAGGCTATTTCAAGCAATACATATTCATGTAACACAAACTCAGCTTCAGCTTACATTAAGTGCAGGATCAGGTCGGGTTAAAAGAACAAAAACATAAAAAAACAATGCCTGTAGGGTTGGGGTCGGGCACAGTTACCACTCTTTTGGACTCAGGTCGGATTCGTACAGAAAGATGCGGCCCGAGCCACACTCTAGTCCAGACCCTAGGTTGGGAACTACTGCTTCTTACTGATCCAGGCTACAGGCGCAAATACTGTAGCTGGGGTGGCACCTACAAGAGAGATGACATAGCAGTAACGGCAACTGTAATAATGCTGAATACCGTAGTAGAGCTGGGCAATATATCATTATTACATCAATATCATGATATGAGACTAGAAAATTGTGATATTGGATTTTATCCACATCGCCCAGCCCTATACTGTAGTAGGCAAAGGACTTATTTCAAGCCAATATTGTAGTTTGCTGACCTTCATCCCCATTTCTTCACAGTCAGTGAATCTGCATTTAGTTCGACTATAACACTAGAGACTTTGCTTGAGAGCAGAACACATGAATCAGTCAATGGAGGAGACGTCTGTAGGCTGAATACTGTGCAACAGCCACAACATGCAGTACATGCACGGCAGGGATTCATTGTCTAAAAGTTTGCACAGGCCTGTACAAATCATCTTCTCTTGATTACTTGCTCAGTTTGAGGTTTATGTATCTTGAAAGTCCACTGTTACCGGATAGAACCCTATAGGTCGAGCTGTTGAACACCAATAATCACACACTGAAGCACTTATTTCACCCTGTAGCACTAAAGTGTACAAAACATCAATAGCTTTTTATGCCTCTTAGATCTAATAAGCTGCTGCAAGCCAAGCAGACTTCTACCCTTGAGCATTAAAACACAAACAAATATGCATTCATTCACAACAGCCTTGGGTAAGGATTCCATTTGTAGGCGTATGTGGGAATACTTCCTTTGAATGAGCGGTGTCCACTGTGAATGGGAGACAGAGAGAGTACAGGGAAGAGGTCATGGGGTGAGTTACAGCCTGGATTAGTACATGTCTGAGCACTGGGTGATAAAAGTGTGACCCCTGTGTCATTTGCAGACCATTACTCTTGCCATCATTTCTCTCCCCTCTTCCCTTTTTCCCCCTCACCATCTTTTCTGTATTTCAGTTCCTCTTCACATCTGTTTCATCGCCTTTCCCTCTAGTGAAAGTAACTCCCGTTCCACAAACGAGAGGAAATCATCAATTAGCACTTTCACATTGATGGCCAAGTACAGACAGACGTCGCAGCCGCGGAGATATGTCATAACAACTGCAAATCACGCTCACTGACACAATGAGAACACAGTTAGGCATCTCAGGGGCTAATTGTGTTCTTAGACAGACTGCCTCGTGTGATGTATTGGGTTGAAAAAAAAAAACATTATTTGAATTGCAAAGATGAGAAGGATACAGGAGAGATCTTTCAGGAGAGCTGATTAAAAAAACTGATACAGTTGCCCGGCCATGGTGGATTTTTTCCACGACCCAAGAGAGTGTGTGTGTGTGTAGTTTACTCAGGGCATCGTCGCATGATTATTTAATATATGGATTTTAATACTGCAGCATTTTAATATTACAGTGATGCAATTAAAAGGAACAGTTCACTCAAAAATCTAAAATATATTTTTTTCCTCTTACCAGCAGTGCTATGTATCAATCTAGGTTGTTTGGGAGACATCAGCCACAGAGATATCGGCCTTCTCTAAAACACTATGCAAATAAATAGCTCTCGGCTTATGGTGCTCAAAGTGCCAAAAAAAATGCATTTCAAAAACTCAACAGCAATGTCTTTTTTCAGAAATCGTGACCCGTTATTTAAGATTATCCACATACTTGGTTGTGAAAAGTTTCATAGAAACTATTTACCTTCTAAAAAATGACACCCACCAACTGTATCAGCGCACAGAACGAAGTGTACTCAATGGAAGAGAGGCAATGCGAGATGTAAACATTAACGGTGTGCTCCATGACTGAGCTGTGGCGTTATTTATCAAATAGCATATCGGACAGCTACAGCTCAGCTGAGGAGGATATCATACATATACACACACATATATATATAAATTTATGATGATGATGATGATGATGATGATGATGATGATAGATGTTATATAGCATTATTGTTGTTTTTGTGTCAAGCTCATTTCAGCTTCTTACGTGTGAAATAATAATAATATCCTCACCCTCTCGGGGCTTTGTGATAAAAATCATGCCAGATGAGATGGTTTTATTGTGTTCACATGCAGTTCAGAGGTCATTCTATATTTTTTAAACACTATCAGGAACTGAAGTAATTGAGCTGGTCATGACTTTTCTAGGTCTGACAGAACCAGGGGTTCCTTGCTGAGAGTATCCCTGCATTGATTCAGTCTGAAGGAATGCTTGTCTGATGGTTGTGCCAATGCACTGCTACACATAAATGTTTTTTCTAAACACACTGTGAAATAGAGTGTGACATAAATTACACAAATCACGGATCGATCAACTTCAAATTGCCCGGTATTCTGCTTAGTATAAACAGTAAGCAGAAAAAAAATCTGTCCAGCAAGCAGCAGAGAACAGATTATGATTTAAGCAGACGTCGGCCGTAAACACGATATAGCTCATAATATGGACAAAAGGACTGACATGAAACATACTTGGTTACTAATCCAAACTCCAGGGGAGCTGTGATCAGCTGTGCATTTGTCTGCATATTACATGACTAATGCTGTCAGAGATGGAGGGAGATTGTTTCAGATTGGCCAATCAAAGATGGTAATTAGCTGCATTAGGCATTTCAGCGGCGAGCCAGAGCCAAAGGCAGCATCTTAAAAGTGAGCCGCAGCTAATCTGTATTCTGTGTGCATTTGGAGAGGAGAGAATGATAATATACACTGAGTTATAAACTCTCAAAAGAAAAGGTTCAATGAAAACCAGTTTACTGTACCCCGGAGCCATCAGTCATTTAAAGACGTCAATACAGCACAAGCCCTGTGATCCTCACATGCTTCAGCGGTGCAGCGGCAGCCTCCCAGTCAGAGGAGAGCCTAATGGCTTCAGTCAAACGCTTCTTTGTTGGAAACAATGGAAACATTTTGCTATACAGAGAGTAATTCAGTTAGCGGTGCGCTGAATGAAAAACTTCAGATTCTGCAGCATTGCAGCACTATCTCCATACACTAGATAGTCTTCTATAATACGGACGAATCTGCAGAGAGCTGTTACAAATAAGGCGGTTTAGAGGACATCAGAGTGTTGCAATTTTTCCTGAATTTTATAAAAAGAGGGACAAATTTAAAATGTATCCACGAGTACTAACAGGGGTAAAATCGAATTTGATAGGGTGCACATCTGCTTTTTCCTCTATCCTCTATCTGTGAGCGACAGCAAATGCAACACAGTAATTGTTTGAACTGACTTAGTGGTACATGGAAATAGAAGCAATGTAGTCAATACCACCAGTGTGTCTGTGTGTTGGCTACCTTTAACTTTCAGAAAAACAGGTATAAATGGAGATACTGATAGCAGTCGTCATCCCCTGGGGATCTTAATCTCTCTGATGGCTCTTTAAGTAAAGCCAAGGGGTTGCGAGATGATATACATGATATCATAATAATCATCCTAACAATCTGGTAGACATATGTACTGAATTTTTTTTGTTCCAAAAAATAATAACTGGGCTTGAATGAAAGCCAAGAATGCACCCTTTCAAATTACACCAAGTAACAGGGAAACATGAATAAAAGGCCCCTAAATTGAGCCTAAATGAGGATAGGAACCAGCGTTTATAGCATAATTTAGTGTGATGTGTGCGTAACTTCATGAGATGATAACTTTGAAAAAGCTACCACTCAACAATGGCTATCATACAATAATAATATTGGCTGATTTGGCTAATCTGTTTTTCACACCTTGAGATGTATCGACAAATATAATTTTCGGAGCTGAGTAATGGACTAGCTGGAAAGGAAAAAACATATTTCTACACAAAAAATTTTTATTTTTCTCCAAATTAAATAACATGTCTGCACTAATTAAACTAGCCTTTAAAAATGATTATCCTGCCTCCTGTTCCTCAATTTGTGTCAAGCTCCTGCAAACGCAGTTACAAGATGCTCTGTGCAGATGGATGCTTTCAGTCAGACGCTGGTAAGCGCAAACACAATGAATCACACCACAAATTAAACATTCTTTCCATTTCATTACTCAGATTTATATAATATGGTATAAACTGAAGTTGCATATTAAACTGGACCTAAAATAATGTGTAGGGCGGCATAAAGCCTTTATACATAACCTTTTTAGTGCATAGAAAACTAAGCTATTAAAAATAATGATTTTATAAATCATCTTTTAATGTGACGCATACATGTAACACAGTGAATCCTTAGAATTAACTGTATTTATGGAATGCTCTCTTAGTGACTACCTTACCTATGGGCCAGTGAGCCTATCATCAGTTTATATGAGTTAATAATATGTTGGACTCCTGTTAAGACATTTTAATTTTTTTGGAAAAACTAACAAAATTACCAATAATTTGGATGTCCCCCTGCGATGACTCTGAGGACCCCCTAAGATTTCTGTTTTTAAAGCTTTTTATATTTCTGGGGAAAGTTGACTAAGCTCTGGCTCTTTTTTTTAAGCCAAAGAATGCATTAAATTCACACCTTCCCAGGGTAAGCATAGTCTTTAGCTGTTTAGTTTATTTGTCAGGGACAATACCCATTGATCAACAGTTACAGTAAAAGAGCTTGTTTTAAAATGAGCTAAGGCTAATTTCCATTTGTTGCTTCTTACCTCGGGGACACGTTACAATAAAATAGTTTTAGAAGAACTACAATGTTAAAGCAGTTAGGAAGATGGCTCTGTAGAGGACAACTGGGATTCTAACGTGCACGTCTGAATTTAATGCAAAAGTCCATAAATGCCTGGTGTACAGGCACTTCAACAGCTCTAGGGGTGCGTTAGGGTTGTTTCTACCGCCGGCCTGATTTGGGGCATTAAACTACCAACATGCTCAAAACGTCTTCTAACCAATAATAAATGCAACAGAGAGAGCACCACCTCTGGGTTTCATCTGGTTGATTTTTTTACTTTTGCTTATGATAAATTGGCAGTTCCAGAGCAGCACTACAGCGGAGGGGACACGGCCGTGCTACAATACATGATGTGCCCTCTTGGATACCTGCGATAGGAGCTGGCCGGGCAGCAGCTGGCAACAGGAGGGTGGTATTAGATGACTGATCCCAGTGCCGGGGACAAAACAAGCAGCTGTGGGAGCGGCGGGTGGGTTGGCCCAGTCTTTAAAGAAAGCCAGGCTATGATTATCACAGTGCCAAACAGGGCCACAAAATGCTGTGAACATCACCAGGCCAGCTAGCTAACACTTGATGCTAATTAACCACTGACACATGCAGCACAGCTTTTTACCAATCCCAATGCTGAATGAGTCATCAACCTATTCTATGCTATATTTTCTATATTTTTCTTACACTGTTATATAGTCATGTCAGCATACAAGGACCTCTTAAGATAAATTTTTTAAAAGCAGTCATTAAGAGGATAGAAGATTAACAATGAAAGTAAAGTGAAAACAAGAAAAAAGAGGAAGAGAACAGAACCCACTATTTTTGTCAATATTTATTGAACTTAAATTGAGGGGTTTTAAGAAATTAAACATATCAGCAACTAAAAAGGCACCCCAAAAATAGATAAAAACACACCTGCAAGACATCAATAGAGTATTCTGCCCACTTACAATAATCGCTGAATATTTAAGTTGGCCTTTGTAGGTTTTACTGGAAGCAAAACAGTATAGGCCAAGAAATTATATTCCGCAAGAGAAAAAGCAAAGAGTAGACTATAAAGACTGCCAGCAGTAAATTACCGATACTTTGACTTTTGTATAAACAACATATTGTCCTCAGACAGCTAGTGTGACAGCTACAGTAATTTAGCTTGGTAGTAAACTGATCATTGAAAAACTGAACAAACAAATCAACATTAACAAAGCAGCTATGATAAAAAGAGATAACGCCCTAACAAAAGCATATGGGAAGTGAACAGATAAAGCCGGTCAATATTTCCTTGGTACTCAAACTTTGCGTGTTTTGGCTAATATTTTTATGTTTATGGAAGCAACTTAGTAACAATGTTTCTGCTCTTTTGGCCCTTTGGAATGTGCCTTTGGTTGACGCGCTTAAACAAGACTCAGAATCACAACACTGTTTTCACATTTATTTTCCTGTATCACTCAAACTTCAATTTGATACGTTTGAACTGCCCTTCCCAGATGGAGTACAAGCATTGACAGCAGAGCAAAAAATTATAAGGTGTAACAAAAAAACAACTGTTGTGAGCAGTACTTGAAGACAGCGGTTAAAAAAAAACGTATGGCCCCAAACTGAATGACAGCTAGGTTATTATACTCCAGCTGATGCAATTAGTGCCTTGATCAGCTGATTGTCAAAAGGCTGTGACAATATGCCACGCATCCAGATCAATTCACACAAATCACAATGAGTCTAGTTTACTGTAAATATAAATGCTTAATGCACAAGTCATCTAAACAAAAGTTAATCCTCCAACAAGCTTGTTACTTAATTATCTATTACTTCTGATTGCAATTCAAGAAAGCTTATTGTCAAAGTTTCCTGGTAAATGATTGCTAAATAATTCCTGCTGGATTTAACTCCACGGCACTTTCATATCCACACTGTGGAGGTCGGACAGAACCCGTTCTTGCACTGTCAGCTTAAATGTGTCAGTTGAGCTTTGTCACCCAATAATAGTGAAACACTTAAATTGGACAGAGGATTCATCTATGTGTGAATGTATTGAAGGGTTTTCAACCGTGCCTTGTGTTATATCTGTCCATTTTGGGATTTCCTACAGGTCCCAGAATTCATTTGACAAGCCCGGAAACATACAGCATTCAGCTGTAAATATGGATAGCAACAGAAAAAGGCAGGTCGACAGTCAAAATACAATACATCTTGTCGCTCCACTGTGTTCCTGTGCATTCTACAAGTATTTTATATGAAAGGCTGGATTTATTATATCATGTGAAAATGATTAAACACTGTGACATACCAAGCCATGGCTTGATTATATCCAGCATCTCTGGCTCATTGACCGCATAACAATGTCAGATGTAAGCTCAACCCACCCCCACAACCCCCTGCAGCACTGCCTAGATATTACTTGGCCATCACACTATATTACCGAACACTGCACATGTGATTAGTAGTGACATTATATTGTGCAATGCGATGATGCACCTGAGTCCCATCAATGGGCCAGCTGTGGGATCTCTGCAGGGTAGCGATGGGAAGCTGCCAAATGCCACAGAGAGGAGGAAGTTCCAGTACGGCGCTGGCAGTTTGGGAAGATAGGCGTGGAGAGACAGAGGTTCAACTCCTTGGAAAATTTGAACAAGTCATTATATTTCACCTTCAAAACCAAGATTTTTATTCCTGTCCTTACGTGTGACATAAGGCTTTAAGTGGAAGAAAAGGATATAAAAGGTTGTTGATGCTACAAAAAGCTCATTTGACACAATGCGTATGAGGCCTTGGAGGTACCTGGGGAAAGAAGTAGACATTTGCCCTCAACAGCTAGCTTGTGCATAACATCAACAGTGACAGAAATCACAATTAAACAAGTCGTAAAGCTCTATTCTAGATAAATAGTATTCATGCACATCCTCCACATTATACATTTTTCTATATTTACAGTTGTGGTCAAAAGTGTACATACACTTGTAGAAAATCACAATGTTATGGCTGTCTTGAGTCTTCAATA
>NC_048429.1:4608341-4631116 GCF_013103735.1 Etheostoma cragini
ACTTATTGAAGACTCAAGACAGCCATAACATTGTGATTTTCTACAAGTGTATGTACACTTTTGACCACAACTGTACCTCAGCCAAGAAGGTTATGTTTTTGGCTTATTTGTTTGGTTGATTGTCTGCCAGCAGGATTACGGAAAAACTGGTGTAGCATTGGTCAAGGAAGACACCATTACATTTTGGAGTGGATATAAACCGCAGGGCGGATACACAAGTATTTTTTACTTTCGATGACATTGAGAAGTAGGGTGTTTGAGCTGCATTCATGTGGTGTCGGAATATTCGGAAAAATGATCCGACTGACTGGGAAAATTCACACTGGTTTAACATTGTCGGTTAGGGCATGCCTTGGCGGAGGTCTGCGCTCTCCAAATGCACTTCTAGTTACTATATGGATAGTTAGGCGATGCCGGTTTTTTTGCAGGCACACTGATTGCCGGACATTTGAGGGATAATGCAAACTTTTTGTGAGATGTCGTAGAAACCGTATGATATGTTGATATAGTTACCTTTACACATTGCTTATTTAACTGGTATTCATATTATTCTAAGAAAACTTCTTGAGTTCCCCATTTCATTTTGATGCACTTGTACAGAAGCTTACACGGTCTGTCCCTCACAATAATAATAATGATTTATACTCTTTATTGGTCCCCAGTTTGTTAGAAGTCACTGCGCACACACACACACACACACACAGAGAGATGTCAGAGTGAGTGTGCTGCCAGCGGCCTGAGCGGATGGGGGGGGTACAGTGCCTTGCTCAAGGACCCCCGGCAGTGCTCAGGAGGTGAACAGACATCTCTTTAGCTACCACACACTGTGCTTTGGAGCATATTGGGACTTGAACCGGGGACCCTACGGTTCCAAACCCAACTCCCTAAGGACTGAGCCGCCCCCTTTTTATGTGCATTCCCAAAATCAGAAGTAGCAACATTAATGATGCTAAGTAGCCTAAGTATATGAGATGTAAATGTGCTGCTTTGAAGAACTGTGCTTACGTGTTAATGGGGTACTTAGTGTAATGATTCTAATGGTGACGTCTGCAGATGTGTAACGCTGAAGATGCGGTTACACAACATTATAGTTGGGAGCTGTGATGCAGCAAAGCAAGCAGGACATCATGGCATCGGCTCTCTCTGGAAGCCTTGAACAAGATTCTCAGCCGGCGCCAAGAGCCAGTGACATCATGCTTTATTCCTGGCTTTCAAGTGGAGCATTCAGAAGCTAAAAAGGTATCCATTAATGGGAGCCAGCTGCATGGTTGAAAAACAGCAGTCAGTACCAGAGACCTGTTCTGAGGAGCCAAGTGCAGCTGCCAAAACCCCAAAAATCTAATGACTGCTCGTCTTTTTCAACACGTCCTCAGGATATTGGGTCAGAAATTAACGTCAGTTTAATTCCTCACAAGTCGGCCTACATTTGCAGCAGTGTGTGACATGTTTGAGTTAGCGTTAAATAAACACAGCTAGCTATTTAAAGGGAAAACCAGCTGACTCAAGTCTATTAGTGGCTGCACAGAGCAACTGGTAAAACTGAAAAGGAATATTTATCAACGGTGGAGGCAAAATCAACAAATGCAGTGGTTTTTGGCAGGAGGATTACAATTTCAGGTCGGCACTGTGAGAGGAACTAAGTATTGGTCATAACCTCATTTCACTCTGCTCACTTAAGTGGCTCTCAAGGGAGCAGTTCTCAAATTCATTCGAGCAAAGCCAGCAAGCAGCAAGAGTATGTATGCGAGTGTGGGCTTGGGTGTTCATCTTCACTCACAATCCTAACTTCGCTTTCCACTTTACAGTAACCCCGATTTTAAATGATGTGTTTGTCAAGATGAATCTTGGACTAAACTAATCAATTATGTTAAAAAGATGTCACTATAACTCCCTGCAAGTGCTTCCACTGTTTAGTTCTACAACGGGTGTCAAATGTAGAGGGAGTCTCTTTTTAAAATGGATGTGGGAAACCTATATTAAAAATGAATACCTTGAAATTGCCAACTAAAAGCAGTAGCTTAGCAGTACCAAACATTTCATCCTACAACTCTGTCATGATTAAGCAATTACTTCCTGTTTGTAGAGCCATCTCTACAATGCTGCAGATTGACTGACTGGTGCCACAAGGTTGCCTTTTTTCCTAATAACTACAGCTTATATTAAAAAAAGTTTAAAAAAAAGGTATCTACCATTTGTGTCAACCTGGACCATATTTTCCTAGAATTTTGTGTCTAAGTGACTGATGGGAACAACAATCTTTGACATTGGTCCAATATTAACCAAGATCGCTGCAGTTGGCAGCGGCGAAAGAAGCTACAATGTAAGTTAAAGTGCCCATATTATGAAAAAAAAAGTTATTTTCTGTCGCATACAAACTTGTGAGATTGAGAGGGATACGGGTTGAATGTATCCGGCCTTTATTCTCTGGGTGAGCTGTTCAAAATCGGCACGGCTTTCTACGTCATCGGCCCAAACATTTGGTGTGTGCTAAACGCTTTAGCTAATACTACATCAGCAAGCGGTTTCTCCAACCTTGGTAAGTACAAGGCAAGATTAGCCGGGTGACTTCTTCTGAACGTGGGCGGACTTCCAACTTTGCGTGGGTAACCTGCAGACGAGGGACATGTAAGTAGTTCTATATAATTTCTTTTGCAGATCAGGGTGAACTCGTGTGTGTGGTAACTGTGTTTTGCCATTGAGAACGAGGTGGCTAACCGCTAGCAGCGCTAGCTTCTAGCTTCTATCATTGACTTATTTTGTTTCTGGCAACTCTGAATGACTTGTATTTTACAATGCTAAAGTTACTGTTTATTTAAATGGAGTCTGTTGGGTTTAGCGAACGCAATTTTGTAGTTGTTTTTATGTTCTAAAAAAAATAGATCTTACTGTTTAACTGAAAGGTGGACCTCCTTAGAGATCTTTTCCATGAAATTGTCAGACACGAATGTTAGGAGATGTACATCTGGTAAAGAAAACATAAAATTCCATCCCTATCGGCCTATCTAATCAGAACCCTTTCCCCTTCTTCTGTTTCCCTGTCAGACACTGGTCATCCAGCATTCAGTGCTTGGCATCTAGCAGTGATGATTCATCCGGAGGAGGGCGAGATCCGTCTCCCTAATCAGACTGAACTAAACTTTCAAGGGTATTGATCAAGTCTCTCTGTCACTTGATGCATACGGCGTGTGCCAAGGGCCCATCCCTGCTTCTGTCAATGTGAAGAAGATTAAAAGGTGGAAAAGAATTAAGGCAGGAGAGGAAAACAAGGCTTTGGGGGTAAATTGAGCAGAAAAAAGGAGAAAGGCTTCAGTTTGCAAATTAACGCTTGCAAGACAGGAAAATACTCTACCAGTGTCTATCAGAATGTGAGTCTAATAGATAAAAGACGGCTATGCCAAGGATATGAAAAAATGGACATGAAGAAAATCAACTGACACATTTTCCAATGTAATTTATTCAAACCAAAATGTGTATAGTTTAGAAAAAGAAGGATGCTATTTATGATGTATTGTTGTGTATTCTAAAGCGGATAGGCTTGTGAACTTCAGGGAAAAGGCGGGCATTACTGGGTAGCCCCTGTGTAACCCACTCTTTCTTTGTACAGTTTCTTCCTCTCTTCTTGCCACACATCAACTGCTCATCTAGCCCGCAGGCGGCGTGAACTGGGGCACAAACAATAACAGTAATCATGGAAAATCATGTGCTGCTCTGGCGGAGGAGACCAGCTGACTAGCTGACTGCTGGAGCCCACAGGGTCTCCTGTACAAGCAACACAGAGACAGGGAGGGGGTGGAGGGAAGGAAGCAGCGAGGAGTGGAAAAAAAAAGCAAAAAGGAGAAGGATTCACCTCTCATCCCCTCTTCTCGACAAGCTTAGTCCTCTTCTCTTCCACATTATGCCCTTGTTAGGGAGCTTCGCCATCCTCCCTCCTCTCTGCTATCCTCTCCTCATTCACCCCCATAGAGGAACACAGAGTGGTACATTCCATGGCAAAAAAACACTTGTTTGGATGTATTGGGAAGGATGGGAAGACATTGCCTTGCGCCTGTGGATAGACTCTGACGAATGGCCGTGTCATGTATGATTAATAAACAGTGGGGTGGAGGGGTGGTTCACTGACTTAAAGCAGGGTGCTAATGAGCAGACACCAGAGATGTACATAGTGCTTACCCTTTAAATAAATCCACTACTGCCCTAATTACTAATCTTTAAATTAAACTGTAAATGCTGTGTGAAATGAAAGCATGTTTCCAAGCTCAATCACCCTTTTATTAAAGAAGACATTGCAGGAAAGACACTGCTGTAATAATTTGTACTGAAGCCAATACGATGGTCATGAATGAGCAAACCGCAGATCAATTGGCTGCTCTGTACAGTAATCTAGTGCAGTCTTTTCTTTCATTACAACATGGTGTGTGAGTGATCAATTGGCCGGTATCTCATTACCGTCTGTCTGGACAGAGAAAGCACTCAAATCCATATTTGGGGGGAAGCTGGGTCCGGAGTGTCCAACAGACATCCACAGTGACCAACACGGACTTTGGACTGATGGGGGGGAGGGGACAGAGTACCCAAAAAGATGCTAGGATGAATAGCTGTGGATGCGGGGAAGGGCCCACAGAAAATGCCTTTTATAATGTCATGTTATTATTACTGGATTTTTTGTTAGATTTCTGAATACTAATCTGACAATAAAAATGTGTGCGTTTTAGTAAGATCAATTTCAATTTTCGTAAGATCAATGTTTTTATGATACATCGTAGTAAATCAACCCCTCCTAAAGAGAGATTACACAGAAAACGCAAATGTAAAATTGCAAAGCAGTGACTGAATCTTCAGAGGCTAGTCAAGTAAATGTCTCATGGACACATCATCTGTATTTGGAAAACAGAAATTTCACTTCACATTTAAAACCTTACAAAGCCTGGTTGAAAGGTGCTGCAGGTGAATATCCAGGACTTAGCCAAAACATTTTAACATCGACAACTTCTCTGTCCCTCCCCGCCATTCCACTAAAGCCCAAAACAGTCTCCTAAGCCCCTCCCCTTACAAGGGAGAGCTGTGCACGATAGAGCGTGTGTGAAGAGGGGCCGCTATGAAATGCGTGTCCGCCCTGGCCCTGAACAGGGAGCGTTGGAAGTAGCACTACAGGCTGTAGGTGGTGCCAGCTTCCTCGTGTCCAGAGCGATACACCATAACATAGTTGCATCCCTTAGCAACACAAGAGCATTTGCTATGCTAACAGCTAGCTATTTGGGACAAAGCTAATTCCAGGAACAAAAGCGTTCACTCTAAAAGTTACATCGCCGATGCTTGAAATATTTGGCTTTGCTACAATGTGACATCTGCAGACTTTTTTTTTCTACCAAGATCTAACATTGCTTGTGATTGGCTGTTTAGCGTTACAAGTTGTAGAGGTAGGCAGGAAAAACTTTCGAGCTACGTTACACACAGAGATGAGGATCACATAGGAGGAGCTGAATAAATAAATAAAATAAATAAAAAGATGTGTGCCGTAATGTGTAATATTGTAATTTCTTATGGTTTTATGAAATTAATATAAAAAAGTATGGTTTAAGAACGAGTCTCAAAGTCAAGGAATTGCTATGGGAAACGTTTAAACGACGCCCTGTCATACTACTGATTGATGTGTTCTGTAGATCTCAGGAGCGCCACAGTGCACTTCCTTGGGTCCTCAGCACTACAACCGCTAATTGTGAAGTCCTCCTCTCTTTAGAGACAACTGTATGACTACAACTAAAATCTGTGTTTCTGGAACACTACAGCATGGTTGCAGTGACAAGGATCAGCAGGAGTGAAAGGTGCTACAGGCAGAGAACATCAGCAGCCGCTTTCATTAGACCAGGTTGGCATCAGTAACAAAACAACATGGGAGGAATGCTCCTGTAGCCCCTCAGGGCTCTCAAAGTACAGTAACACACAGCTGAGTGCTACGGGGAAACACTGCCCGTCTGCCAGCTCTCCTGCCTGTGTCACAATACAGGGGCCATTGGGGGATGGGAGGAGGGTCACGTATGTGCGGCGCCGCAGGCTTTTGGGTTGTCAACACGCTTTAAATGTCTGTCCGGATCTCCTTCTCTGAACGGAGTTTATCAAGTACTTCTGTGAGCAGAGTCCCTACAGATTCCGAGAGAGGGCCAATGACATGCAGCAAAGGGCCGCAGGTCGGAGTCGAAGCCGGGCCCGTTGCATCGAGAAGTAAACCTCTATGTATGGGCGCCCAATCTACAAACTGAGCTATCCGTGTGCCCAAGAATATGACTATGATGACTTGCACAACGTGGTTTTGCACACTGTGAAGCTTCTTATCTGAAGAAGATGGCTGACAACAGAAGAAGATGTTTTTCCGACTTTGTTGAGAACATTTGGTGGATTTTGCTACCGCCATGTTTCTCCAGAAGCAACATCACCTAATGTTACCGCCACGTGGGGCGACCATGAGCAGAAATAAAGTATTTACCACCAAAAAAAAATCAGAATAAAGTGTTTACATGGTTATGAGGCACCAACATTTACCTATTAAATGGCTTATCAGAACCTGAAAACTTTTTTTCCATAAAATAAATATTATAATAAAATATATAAAATATTCCCTATAATACACACGTCACAAGCATTTTAGCATCAAATAGCACAGTGGTCGCCGCCGCCATTCCTCTGCTCCGCGACAAAATGGCCTGATGAAATGAAGAAAGAGAAGACAAGGGACAGTGGGTGTGGAAGGGGAAGTGCATCGGGGAAGGGACCGGGGCACTGTTGGATTGTTATGCATGTCAGGGGAATGCGGTGTTGCCTGGAAGCGTTGAGTGGGGACGGCAACCGTCACTCCGATCAGTCGATAGTGTCATGACGAGTAGCGGAGCCATGACCTCTGATGGGGAGAGGGGAAAAACAGAGGAGAAGAGGGAGACACAAGGCGAAACGCAAATATAGAAGAAAAGGCAGTGAGAGCAGAAACAGAGAGAGAGAGAGAAGGGGGGGTTGGCCAATGCCTAATCCTACCAGCGCTCTGGGCTTCAGGAACAGAGGAGTGATATCAGTAAAGACACATGCACAGCCTGTCTATCGCCTAAATGAGGCCACTTCTGTCTATAAAAAAAGAAGCTCTGCTGCTTCTCTTCTCTTTCACCACCTCCTCGTCTGCGATCACAGTGTGGAGACAGACCTGGAAGCTATCTATTGCCCTCTTTAAGAATCCCCCTAGATGATTATCTGAGCATTGTTCCACACGGCTGGTCCCCTAAAACTGCTGCAAAATATACATCTGTATTTGAAGACGCCTTGTTTCAGGTCCGGTACCATTTTTTGCTTCCCAATTCCGATTCTGATGCCTGAACTTGTATATCGGCTGATACAGAGTACTGATCTGATACCAGTGTGTCATATATTTTATTGTGTTTTACCATCTGTATACTTCTATCCCTGTATGGATCGGATATGATTTTGTTGTTCGGTCTGGGTTGGGTTAAACTCTTTGTGAAACATGAACACACACAACACAAACAATGAGCGCCACGGAACTTTCTTTTATTATTCAGTTTGATTATTCAGTCATTATAACGGAATAAGCCGTTATAATGGGAAAAGAACATAAATAAACTACTTCAACGTAGATTTCTTTAAGGTCTTTATCATGTGGTATCGGATCAGTACATAAACTTCAGTACTTCCCGATACCTGCGTATAGGTAGTATCGGAGAAGGTACAGATACTGGAATCCGAACGTTCCTAGTTTCAGACGAAGGAAAATAATTACAGCCTAATCGTGAGCGAAGGCATTAAAAACACCCCAGCACAAAGGTGACGGCCACATCTGTGCAATAAGCTCATTCCCATTTTCCAAACAATCCAGAAGCTGCAAGCACAACTCTTATCTGCTGCATATTAAAAAGAGGCACAACAGGGCCACTTTTCACTACGCTAAATACCTCTGTATAATTACCAAGGTATAACAAACCTCTTCATAAACCATTAAGAGGAATGTTGACATCATACAGGCCAATAAGATGCCATCGGGTAATTAATAGACTTGTTTGTGCCAGGATGTCGCTAGGAGGATCCCAATCGCTAGAGTGACATCTAATTTAAGCCAGATGTCAGAAAAAGCACCAGAACACTATGTCAGCTCTGTCATTATACAATGACAACCAATACATCATCACCACTGTCAGCACGGAGCATTTACTGGCCGTGGATATTAATGGAATCGTCTGATAATGAGAATGTTAGTTCACCCTGGCAGCCCTGCATGCTTTCTCTGGAAATGAAGTGGAGGGAATGTTTGTTGACAGGAGAGGACGATGGATTCAAATGTGTATATTCCAACGAGAACGAGAAAATTGGCGTTTGTTGTTTGCTCTGTTCCTTGTTGTGTAACACCTATAGACAGCATTTTGTAATGCTGAGGTTTTCCCTTTTTTGTCTTGTTCTCTCAACTGTATATTATGTCCACTGTGTAACGTCTGAGGAGGATAAAAAAGCCCCGAGGATAGTATGAGCTGAAAACCACAAAATCCCAAGATCAAACCAACAGTCTGAGACGATCCAAGACGAAAACCGGGCAAAGGCAGTCTCTGGTAAGGCATATATAACATCTCAACACACAGACACCCAGAGGTGTAAGTGGGTTAATTCAAATTATTCTGAAAGTCACAGGGCAAGAAGAAAAAAAACATATATTGAAATGCTTTTCTGACAGATTTTTTTCAAAAATAGAAAGCCTCATTTTAACACTTCAAACCCCTTTTAAGCAGTAATGTGAGATCACACCAAAGCTTATACAGACACAGTGTCTGCCTCGCCTGTGTCTCTGAAACCATGCGGATTACTGTGCTATCCAAGTCCTGCTCTAACCACCAGCAAACCTCCAGAGTCTTCTGGCTACAGAGTGGGAGAGCGTGTGACTAGAATTACACACTTTTAGAAAGTGCTAATCTCCGCTTACTGTAGGACTTATTACAAAATACTTTTTCTCAAAAGTTGGTACATAAATTAACAAACTACCACCATTGACAAAATGCCAAACTCAGTGTTTCAGTTATTATGCCCGGGATTAATATCCCGGGCCCGAATTATGCCCGGGATATTAAATACCAACAACTTCTCAGGTTTTGTTTGGTGATGTTTGAAATGTGACATTTGAGTTAAACACAGCACTGCAGTAGGACTACAAGTGCTGTACATAAGAAAAAACAATAGCTCACCAAACACCAACATATCATTTCGTACATGCCGTATCCAAGGGCTTTAATATGCCGTCAATATGCAATGGAAGTCCAACAGGTAATAAGGGGTGGTGAAATGAATTATTGCAGCGATGTGGACCTACGCGACTCTCGATTCTTGATGCAGTGAAAGACCATAATCGATTATTGCCTACTGATGTGGATGTTGAATTTGTTGATTAAACCATGTATAGCAATATATAATAATATTGAGGAGATGAGTGATGCATCGTGATATTGAATAAATAGTATCGCAATCCAATCCTGAGAACAGTGAAGATTCACACCCCTACTATTAGTTGGTCCCCAGTTTCCAAATGTTTTTATTGAGGCAAAGGATACCACATTTTTTTCTCTCAGGTGTAAATGTAAATGTGCTGTATTTATATAGCGCTTTTCTAGTCTTGACGACTACTCAAGGCGCTTTTACATCATACAGGATACATTCACCATTCACACACATTCATACACTGTGGCCGAGGCTGCCGTACAAGGTACACACACATACATTCACACTCCGATGCGCAGCCCCGGGGGCAACTCGGGGTTCAGTGTCTTGCCCAAGGACACTTTGACATGGGACTGCAGAGCAAGGGATCAAACCACCACCCTTCCAATTGGCAGGCAACCGCTCTACCACTGAGCCACAGCCGCTGTCACAGGTCCCCTGGGACAGCTAGGCTCTCTGTACCAGAGTCCGAACTACTGGAGAAGCAGCAGTCAGTTTGTAGGCGCCACATATCTGAAACAAACTCCCAGAAAACTGCAGGTCTGCTGCAGCTCTGTTCTTTTAAAATCAAGGCTGACGACTTTAAGTTCATTTCTTACAACGCAATGTAACTTTTATTCTAGTATTCCATACCTGGCCTTTACCATATCGGCGGTTTTTTTCTTTTATTCATTTTAACTGATGTTTTTAACTGCTCATTAATGTAAAAAGGACCTTGAATTGCCTTGTTGCTAAAATGTCCTGTACAAATTAGGCCACGTACGATACTGCTACAAAATATTTCTGGCAAATCCGATCAACGCAGAAAAAAAATAAGTCAAAGCTTGGCATCTCAGTGGCGTAAAATTACGGCGCAAACCAATTATTTACAACATCAGGATTGAGATACCAGCCACAGACACTATAAACACTATAAAAGTCAGTTAACACAAAAATTACACTAAGTAAAAAAAAAATTCAAAAGCTACATTGCTGTGGCTTACCTGTGGCAGGGCGGAGGTGAGCTGGCGCTGCAGAGAGTCCCGGTCGTAGATGACGTCCTGAAGGTGCTGCTGGGCCAGGCCGAGGCTCTCCTGGGTCTCCCTCAGCGTGTCCAGCAGCCGGTCCCTCTCGTCCAGCATGTTGACCATCAGCTGCTCAAAGTGGGAGTCCGGGTCCGAGGAACTGCTCTGAGAGCCACGCTGGCTCAGCGCCGTATCCTCGCTGATGGTGGGCATCACCTCGCACATCATCTTGGCGCTGGGAGGAGGGAGACCAGAGAGGAACCAGCGTTAACAGGACAGGAGTACAGCTCTGCAGTGTAACCACTGAAATGGTACTGATGAATGTGAAGTATGTTGAGTTAGAATCATTTTTGATGGTTTATCACCAAATACAGAACACTTTCATTCATACTGCATACAAATCAATTGCTAGACCATTGACCTCTATGGATTATCCTCTGTCTCGGGTAGACTTTTATGTATTCGGGTATATCTTCAATAAAATTCATGCTACATATATCAAGCATTGTAACTTGCGAGATGCTTGTATCTGTAATGCAACTTCATGGTACACTTACTTTTACTTTTCTGTTGACCCCCTTAGCCTCCTTTTGTGAGCCTGCAGGGTTTATTAGGTTTAAATTTTCTTTAGAAGCATATTCCCCTTAGGGTTCCAGGGTGCTGCACATGTCCCACCATACATTGATGAATGGAGAGCTCACAATTCCATTGCAAGGTCAATAAAGCTGGTCAAATGAACAAACCTCTAGGCTAAATGTTACTAAGGGGAGTTCAGAGTTCCTTCAGAGTTCACGGTTTTATCATCACTGACAAAACCTGTGATCACGTTAGGATTAGGCTAAAGATTAAGATTTTTACATTTATAGCAAAACAGATGATAATAGCAAAAACGTCTACTACCTGTGGGAACATCCACCCTTATGGTTTGTATGGCTAGTGAGTATGTGACTAGGCTTGACACAGTCGGAGCTTAACTCAGCCTCACTCCGGCGTTTCAAAGCTGCAGAGAAGTCTTGGGAAGCCGAGCGTTCTGCCCTAGATCTCACGCTTGTGCTGTTTAATGAGCCATCCCAGATCGAATTGCATAATACATGATAACTATGCTATAGTGGATATGTGAAACCATATTCCAGCTTCCCTGAGGGACTTCAGTAAGCCCCCAGAGTCATCCTAACCAATGGGATAGTGTGTGGGCTATAACCTGGTCTGCATCGTCATGAGTAATGTTATGAAGCAAGCTAAGTAAAAAATAATTACCATGGGTAATAAAGACGTAATGAGGCGAGGTAAAACATGAGAAATACACTTAGCATAGTCCATTAAAAAGAAGTAATTTTGGAAAACATGAATCTTTGCTTTCTCCCCATGATTTAATATCAGTTTAATCCATTTGTTGAGTGATACCCAGACAATTTAAGCCCATCTTAGCGAAGAGGCTCAAAGCTCGGGAAATTAGTAAGCCTCAAACAGAAAAAAAGACACCTTTTAACAGCGCTAAAATCGTTTAGTTTACCTCCTTACTTAGTTACCTCCGTCTTTCTAACAAGCAAGACAGTTACTAATACATCTAAGAATCTGTTTTCCTTTTTGCTAAATTTTGCTAAGTTACCATCCTAGCAGGAGAACTTCTGACATAGCATACAGGACGTAGCTGTTTGATACATGACTGACGAGCTAACTGTTCATTAAACCAGTGTCTCAGTTTATTTTTAAATAAATATGTAAAATACAAGATACTAGAGACCATCTTTCAAAGGGATTACACCAGCCAAACACCAAATTGGGCCAGGGGGGTGTGTGTGTGTGTGTTATACTGTAAAATAGTGCCTACTTTTCATATATTAGATTCTGTTTTGTGATATTCAAAACCATCAAAAATGATGGCTAACAGTTCAAATGTTTATAACCAACAAGCAAATTGCACAAATTTGTTGCAAAATTAAATCTGCCACGTGGGCTTTAAGCTTTGTTACATGTGTGTGTTGGTCCCTACTTCCAGCGTCCTTGATTGGACCACTGTAACTCAGCCTTCATTTTGATCTCAAGTACACACCTGTAAACTTTCTTGACTGCAATTTGTGATGCTATCGGAGTGACAAATTCTGTTCGCACAAATAGACAGACATATGAACACAAAGCTCTTAAAAACTGCTCTGTGGTAGATCCAGCTACAGTCGGGGTTTCCAGGACCACATTTTACCATGACGACACACAGATGTAGACAAACAAGGTGAAAACAATGTTGCTTTTGGTGGCTGGTAAATGTTAGTTTTAAAAGTTAATCAAAAGGCAAAAAGCTGGTCTAAACATTTTCCCTAGCAAGCTGAGGTAGGCTAACCCATTTTTTGCTCAAATGGTGTTTTTTGCCAAAAACGTGGCCTTCCAGGCAGCTAAACCAAGCCTTAACCCTAAACATTACCATTGCTGCGCTGCCTGAAAGGAGATGTTGGGGGCCAAAAACACCAAACCCCAAAACACCCTCATCTTTCTACAGTGTGCGGAGATGAAATTGATGCAAATATTCTTATCCAACTTCCAGTAAATCACATAAGCATACATGTAGTCAAGACATATCACAAAAATAACAGTCACTAATTCCACTAATTCTCTAGAGCAAACAAATGACAAAAAAACATGATTTATGCTGTCACTCCCCAA
Source organism: Etheostoma cragini (assembly GCF_013103735.1). Taxonomy (NCBI): domain Eukaryota; kingdom Metazoa; phylum Chordata; class Actinopteri; order Perciformes; family Percidae; genus Etheostoma; species Etheostoma cragini. The sequence continues at coordinate 4,621,478 of NC_048429.1, forward strand.
TGTAAGTTGAGTGCAGATTTGAGTCGCACACGCTCATATTTAAACGGTTTACATCATAACACATCATACTAAAATTTGTGAAATCCATGAAATAAAGCTTCATCATTACAAACAACAACAGAAGATGGGAATCATTTCAAAAACATTTTAGCTATCTATGATTTTTTCATTGCTAACGTTAGCTCAAAACGCCATTCAAGTGACAGCCTTTGTTGTGTTGATTGCTAGCTTGTAGCTAAGCTAGCAGTCATTTCAAAAACGTTTTAGCAATCTATTGTTTGGTTGCTAACGTTAGCTCAAAACACCATTCAACTGACAACCTTTGTTGTGTGTGATTGCTTAACTTTTAGCCAGCAGTAAACAAACTTTTACTGTTTTGACATTACAGAAGTCTCTTGTTAGCATCTTGTATGCTACTTATCGCAAAGTGACGCATGCGCGACTCAAATCTGCACTAGACTTACATTGGGGAGTGACAGATGCTATGAGCTAACACCAAAACAGAGCCAAACATATTTGGACCGTTTCCTTTTTTAGTTTTTCACAAAAAAATATTTAACTGTTTCATTTAGATGCCCAAAAGCCTAACAATACCATTAATACTTACAGGTTAGTCACTTCCATTTAACCTAGACCATAGTCAGTGTGTTGACCTGGCCAGGTTTACTCACTGAGCTTTCAATACCCCACTGCCAAGACTTGGTCCCCTTTTGGTGTTGTATAATGACAGGTCTGCGTCACAGCATGTTCTGGCAGTAAGATGGGGTCTCCCGAATCTTCTCCAGGCACCCAGCCAGACTCTCACCAGTTCACCATTCAGCCACCATCCGCTGCCGTTTAGACCTGAGAGACTGATCTTGTGTGCTGCTTGGCTGGACACTCCGCACATGCCAGCCTTTCTGCTTGGAGAGCAGGGGTGCCGGCAGCCAGACTGGAACATTGGTGGTGCATTTTAAGTAGAAGGTAGTGATAATCCTGACTCTGGCTCAATACGTGTTAGATGGCCGTGGGGAGGAAGGTGGGGTTTGCGTAAAAATCCATAAAAATACAGTAGCTCACAGAGGATATCAAACAGACTTTCTGCAAAAAGTATTGATGGTGATTGTAAATGATTGTGTTACTTCTGACAATTGGGTAAAATAAAAATCCACCCTCAGGTTATCTTCTAGACATGTGAAAAATATATGTATACTTACATACATACATACATACATACATATCCCTCTTCCAATCATGCTAACTCGTATATATGCAAAAATGTATTGACACGGTCAGAAAATTCAATCTCTGCCTGTGCTGCAAAGTGCAAAATGGCAGCTATGAAATGCAAAATGGTAGCTACTGTTTCCGTATTCTGAGGGGTCAACTCCAAAACCTGACCTTTACTCGTGATCTCTCACGTCCTTCAACTTCCTCTCAACAATGCACCAACAAATGGGCCCTGAAATCACAGGCACATTTTTTATTTCTCCTTTAAGCTGTGCGGAAAGCAAAGTGTATATTAAGGGTCTTTTTCTGCTTCATGGCAGATACAATCCGCCTTTTGTCCTGTTGCTTATGCTTTGATCTCACCGTGTTAAATCACCTCTACTGACTGTGAAAAATCCATAGACACAGAGGGAAAGTATACTGACTGATTTTGTCTGCATCCTTAAGACGTATCAAGGACTCTTCCTGAGAAACCAAAGCAAACCATATCACTCAATTAAACATGTATCCGCGTAACTGTGTCATTCAAAATGCACCAAGCCTGTTTCTTTAGTTTAAATGGAGATTAAGAAACACGACAGAGAGATCTTGTGTGCAGAGCCTCAAAGCTAAATGTAGTAAATAAACCTGCTGCTTTTCCTAAAATTTCCTTCCTTTTGTGGGGAAACGTTGCTCCTCTGCTGCTCAATACATGCCAAATACTGGCAAGAGGAGTGCATCTTTGAGCAGCAAGTCATTAGTTTCTCTCTAGTGAATCAGGCAGGCAGTAGTGACAACAGGTAAGAGCTGGGGCGTTTGTCTTTGATAGAGTAACACCAATCACCCACAGTGGGCCACGTGAAGAATGTGTGGTCAGAGAACTCTATTTGCGAGCAGGGATGCAGATGTTGTCAAGATTGCGCTTGCTAGCAGTGACATTACTACTTTCTCACAATTGAACAGCCAATTTGATCCTCATAACCATAGCTATTTGGTCTACAGATATTCACAGAGCCTGTTCTATGCACATTTCCTCTGCAATGCAACATCAGGGCGTATTGTGACAATATACACCAGGACATTTGTCCACAAATTCCACTAGCGTGTCAGACATTGGCTTAGCATAAATGCATGTCTAATAATGTATATCAATGATTCTGTCAGAATGATACTCTCGGAGAGAAATTTATATTTGTAGCAATTGACTAAGTATGTTATATACAAGTTGAAGCTTGAGAGACTGGATTCAGTGCGGCTGGTTAAAGAAGTTAAATCTGAGTCTGAAATGATGCAGGAATCACTGGAGGGAGAAAGAGCAACAGACTCAAAACACATTCTCATATATGCAAGAAGAAATGCACAAAGAAAGGCAGGGATCATTGGACTTCTCTCTCCATGCCATATGCCAATCACTGAATTATTCAGGGGGGTAGGAGTGAGGGTTTCTTTCCAATCAGTGCAACAAATCCAGAGCTCTTTTTTTCCCCCCACCAAGCGGTCTCTTTCAAACTCAGACACCTGGCTTCAGGCTGAAGTCTCGCTGGCAGCAGGAAATTGCTGAGCAAACTCACAACCTACAGAGAGGCCGACGCAATGCTTGACATCAGATCCAAAAGTGATGAGATCAAAGCAAAACCTTACCTGCTAGTTCTATTGGGATATTTTCCAGGACTGTTGGCCTGTGAGACCCACTCCAAATGCCACAGTGATTAACTGCGGCAGCCCAGTATCGCTAGGCATTACATCTATAATGGGCAACGTGGCAACTCACAATTTATGTCCAATGCCAGGGCTCTGTGCCAACACGTGAAATAGTGTGACCTATATGTAGCAAGGCGGAATAATAGGGTATGTGTGTTTGTGGACGGGTGTGTAGCATAACTAACTTTCGTGCAAGACGCCAGAGCTCATGACTCGAGTAATAATTGCATTTTTAATAACCATCATTACCACCATCATTTTTTTCCTGGATAAGAATGGGTCTTGGTTGGGGGGGGCGGGGGGCACAACTACGCAGAGCAGCAAGCATGATCGGTAGGAGTACGGTAAAGGTGCATTTTGGTAAATTGCTCTTTAAAAACATTTAGAGAGAATTTGAATTACTATTTTTATTCTCAATTCTTGTCATTTTGGTGCTGGTGATTTTCCTTTAGGCCAAAACCGCCAAAAACTTCCCCTATGCAGGAAAAACCCTGGAAGTACACCCCCACCCGTTCCCTGCACGCATTCTCAGCTGGTCTTCTGACCACCCCCACCTTACGCCTTACACCATGGGTGCCAGGGCTTTAAGCTGCACTGCTCCCAGGCTCTTAAAGTCCCTTCCTGCCCCCACACATTTGACAGTCTGACAGCATAACAACAATCAAATCCCACCTCAAAACTCAAAATACCCACCCTCTCTGTCCAATTCCCTTTAGCTCCCCAATTTAGATGGCTGCGGCTGTCCACCCACCAAGTTGGCCAGGTTCTGCTTGAGGTTTTTTGTCTGTCAAAGGAAGTTTTTCCTCACCGCTGTCACACCAAATGTATGCTTTTTCGGGTAAAGGCCCTGACAAACCAACCAGACAGCTGACCGTTGATAGAAAAGGCAGTCGGACTGACTGCCTCCCCAAGTTGGCCAAAAAAATTGCCTCGGAACACACCGAAGCGATGCCGACGGCAGCTAATTGGCCGAACGCGTCACATGGGTTTGTCTGGTAATTCAGAGCCAGACTGTCATGGCGGCATGTTCAGAATGTTCTTACTTTAATAAAATTGTTGAAAAACATTTTAAGCAAGACATAGACTCTAGTCACGCTTATCCCGCTCGTCATTTCGGGGCACTCCACCAATCAGATTGGTCATTTGAGTCCAACTGTCCATAGTCCAACACTATAAATAAAATGTAATACATTTTTTTCAATAAGTATGAACCTGAAAATTAGCATAATATACAACCTTTAAAAACAGCAAAGTGGACATCCAGGTTAAAAAATTAACAACAGGCCTCTGGCTTAAGAGTTCCTCTGAGTTTATCTGAAGCAGGCAGTGAGCTATCTATTTGTGACCGATGTAAATTGTGTCACCGAATGTAAAACCACTCCATTTTGGGAAGAGCAAATCAGCAAGCTGCGGCTAATTTCCTGAATGTCTTCAGTTAATCTCATTAATGGCAACAATTGTGTGAGTAGATAAGGAGCAGCACACAAAAACAGCAGTATGTTCTTGAGCAATATATGGCTATGTGAGGCAGATTCAGCACTACTCACCACCTGGGAAACATAAAAAGCCATGTGGAGGAGCAAGCGTGTGTAGAACAAGCGAACTCAACACTCTGTGGCTTTGGAGATAAGCTGTACTAACTGTTGAACTGACATTGGAGGCGCTAAAAGAAAAACACCATTATTTAAAAATGTGTTTAAAGCTTTGTTATCATCAGGCATTGAATTCATAACTCTTCAACACATTAAGCAAGGAAATTTGTCATTTAGAAAGGATTTAAAAAAACAAATTAGACCCAAATAGCCCATTAAGTAACCAATCTTTTATGAAATACGAGGTCAACTTTTGTAACACCCTATTAGGTTCAGTTCCTCACAACACGACCAAATTGTTTTGATGATAATGCACTTCACTTACATCAGTACCAGAAGCACAAGGCTGATTACACATGTCATTTTGTGGTGGTCAGGGGAGCGGACTACTGGGAAACTCCACTCCTAAATAATGTCTGTGTGTTTGATTTCTTGGCATGCCACTGAGTGCAAAGTACATCTACAGACTGCATTGATGAGCACAAAGGGTAACGGCGTATCTGTTGCATGCCGCTCTTCCCCACTTTGGCATCGATATCAGGCCGGCAGGTGGGAAAAATGTGACACAGCATTTTTGTGAATGGAACGGACCAGATTGCATAGTACACTCATAGTGCGGAGAAATCCCATTCATATGGCTCCATGCAGCAGAGAGTCTTCAGACAACCAAGAGACGGCCTGCCAAGAAATCAACAATTCAACTCCATTCAATTTAATCACAGCCACAGGAACATACAATAGCACTCATGTGGGACTCCACTGAGTAGATGGAGCAAACTATTAACTCCCCTCCAACACCGCGAGCCTGCACCCAGCTGAACTGTGACCTGCAGTGCTGTGACATTCCGGGCTGATGCAACAGTCATGCATGATGAGAAGTTATATTGATTTGTTTAGGTGCAAACCTCAGTCATTGCAATACAGTACAAGGCATTTCACCGCCCTGCAGTGCATTTTAACCTCAAATTTACAAAGAGATTGCCCCGAGTCAAATACTTGCATCTCCAAAGCGTCAACTTTATTAAAAGCCGTGCTTTAAAGCTGCACTCATCAATGTGTTTAATGGTCACAGATGTAAAAAGATCTCCAGCAATCTGTGAACGCTGCTTTTGGTGCGTTGACGCTTGATATGTGTTACATTTAGCAGGTGACGATAAGCACACATGTAAAACAAAAACCTATCACTCATGGAAGCTACAGGAACAAAAAAAACTTCTAATTTCCAAAAAAGGGTGGTTATTATTTCACTGGCCATGCTTTTTGTCAGTGCAGGGGAAGCGATATTTTTTTTCAAGTTATATTTGTATATTTCACATCGGTCTAAGAACACACCTCATGTGCAGTAACGCCAACAACACTTGCTTTGTTTCCTTGAATATCGGTTACTATAAGGCCAACTCACCAACGGCATCATGAGATTTTAGGCAGAACATTAACAGTGATTCATTCGGAAACAAGTGCATAAAGACTAGCTTGTGCAAATAAATTCTACCACAAAATATTGTTTTCATGTATTGTGCTGTGACTGACTTCCTCGGGTGAACACTGACACAATGAGCAGTAAAAAGTGAATGAGACGGGAGATGGGATGGAGAGGATGGCGCGGGTGTCGAGTTACACCTAGCCAGCTGCCATTAGGGAGGCGGGAAAGGGAGACGAGGCTGTGCGTCAAGTGTCTGTATGTTTGTGTGTGTCCATCTGTGTGAGTGCGCTTTACCTCTACCTGTGTGAGCATCTGTGAGAGAGAGGGGTGGGTGGGTGTGGGCTCTGTGTGTGTCTTGTGATGTGCGTTTCATTGGATGTGTGTTCAACTGAAAATAAGTCTGCATGCACATGAAAAGACAGCGCTTAACATTGCCCACAATCCCCTGCAGCAAGGTCACGCAACCCATCAATCAATAGAAATTGAATAAGATCACAGATCAAGGTGAACAATAAAAAGCAATAGAGCTCATGTTGGAACGCATTGGAGCCGTGCCGCCTGCCACCACCGCCAACATTTCAACTGCATCTTACCTCCCTCATCACGGAGGGTTTGGTTATAGTCAAACTTGGCCCATAGAAGGTGCCCTTAAACCATCACTGTACAGACATAAAAGCTTCCGCCACAGGTAGCCCCCCCTCTGCATGACACCTCAAGGTGGGGAAAGCATCGTCTGCACTCCAGACATATGGGGCAGTGGAGTGTATTTGCTTGGTTGAGGTGCATTACTGGAAAGTCCCACTCGTTAATGCGAAACCCTCGAATTAAGCATCCCGGTTCTATATAATGCATCTGTGTCTCACTTTGTGCCATGACTTCAGTGAGATGTAAACCACGCAAATGCAAATATTGACACGTTTCGGTTGCAAATGTTAAGACTAAAATTTGTGAGATGAGGATCAGTTATGCCTGTGGCCAGCAGCACCTGCATGCATGTACCTCCTCATTCATTTATTCATTCATTAATCTATAGCATGGGAAGTGTGTGTGTGTGTGTGTTAGATGTGAATGGGTGACAGAGAGGAGACTGTTAATGCTCTCTCCCTGCTTGCATCTTTATAATCATATTGTTTATAGGAGGGGCAGCTGCCCCCCCTGTGACAGCTCCTCTCTTTCCTGGTATTACCACACACGCTGACGCGGCCTGACTGCGGCGCTGATCGTGTCTTTACACCACTGTAACATCTCCTCCTCATTCTTTGAAATGATAATTGGGGAGACTCCTTGGCTATTGTCTCAAGTGCATTACATCATGCCAACCACTCAGTCTGCATCCCGCCCCCCCCCCCCCCTTTAACTCTCTCCTCTTCTGTATCTTCACTTTGACAGCCGGCCGGATTTCTTTCCCCCGCAGAGCCCCACAATGTCAACCACACACACAAACACACACACACGAAATGAATAGGTCATATATACACCATGTATCCATCTCCACCAGGAGCCCCCTGCACCTCCAGTATCACCCGTCACACCAGAGCGGAGGATGTAAAGAGGGCACCGCACAAAATATCACCTTGAGCCTGCAGGAGCAGGGCAATGTAGGTCACAGCAAACACCGGCGGCAACAGCTATGCATACTCACTATTTCCTCCTCTACTTTACAGTGGGGACTCTGGGCAGCCGATCAACGACAACTGCAGTCTCTGCCAGCTATACCATCCAGCGGACTGTCCTAGCAGGCTCCTTCAGTGCCAGCAGGCAGCGACGCCGAGGATCGGATCGTCAAGGTGCGGCTGGTCCCCGCCGCTGGCATGGTCACAAAGCGAAAGAGCAGGAAGAATCGCCAAATTAGCCGCGTTGGGTAATGACATTTGATTTCCGGGGCTACACGCGCAAACACACACACACACACACACACATGCGCGCGCGCACGCACACCGGTTAAGAAATTACGGCATGTTACAAATTCTGCTGTGATAAGCGGAGCTGGAAAAGACCATTGTAGGAGCTGGCGGAGGGGGGGCTTGTGGAGTCTTAAAGTTACAGCTGTGCAATTCTCCCCCCCCCCCCCTCTGAACCCTAAGCTATAATAACAATAATAATAATAATAATGCTAATAATAAGTGTAGTTATACGAGGATATTCACAGTATTTATTTAACATTGATCTTGTTACTAAGAATAAAATATAGAAGAAGTGGCCAACCTCATAGTGCCAATATTTGCTAGAAAATAAAAAATTAAAATGTCTCCTCATCCCGACGGCATTTGTAGAACATGTTTAAATATTTCCTGCTCACGGACAATTCGTCAAGCTTTTCCATCCATTAGTATTTGTTTTTGTTTCCCCCCCCCCCCTCCAAATAGTCGGTAAAGCCACTTCACCTTCTCCTGACACACAGATGGTCTCTACCGGGGTCCGAGTGTTGGATTTGGGGGTTTTCTGAGTCGCAGGCGGTTGCATTTAGTCCCATATTTCCTCAGACCTTTTGGCTGTCCCTGCTTACTTCTGATTTAAAAAATAAAAATAAAAATAAAAAAATAAAAAATAATAGTCCTAGTCTTAAACGTTTCCACATTAAGATCCTCAAACACAATCTCATTTGCTCACTGACTCAAATTTAGTTCAAGAGATTGTGACAGAAACTTGCAGATCTTTCCTAATATAATAAATACATTGTGTGGCCAAACTAAGGACCACTGTCCTCAGACTTGTGTGTGGGCCTACTCTACTGTTGATATTTTAAAAAGTAGTCCATTTCCTGTTACAATATGACATTGTCTTCATGGGCAATTGAGACGTTTTCCCAAATCACTGCAGCCAGGTTCCAAAATCTTGTGGAAACCCTGAAGAGTGCAGGCTGTAATAGCCGTTGACTAATGTGCATGATATAAAGTGAATTTAACTGTGGTAGCATTCTTCTTCATGGAAGCCACCTTATTAAGGGCTTCCTGTGCATATAGGAGCATGTCCAGAGAGGCATTCGCCCAGTAGAGCAAATCTCAAAGAGGGAATAAAATGGTAATATATTCAAACTCCTATTTTCATAAATAAATATTGCTCACAAAAAAGGGCTGTGAAAGCAACAACGAGCTGTCACCTTGCAGTGGACATCTAGCAGGTGTACAGCATCTTTCCCTTGAAGATCACAATATTTCCTAATCAAGAAAAAAAATGCTATCTCTGTTTTATTTTTCAAATATTGTTTGGTGTGAGAAATGCTGAGGAGTTCAAATCAATAACAGTTAAAATCTTATTATCCATCTTATTTTTGTATACACGAACATTTAGACGGCAGTTCTGACTCATTCCATTATTATCTGCTTTCTAAACAGACTGTTAAAACACTGATGTGTCCATATGTAATCTGGTCCTCCCTAGAGGTCTGTTAGGGTTTCTTGTGATTTAAATAAAAATACAAGTCAGTTTGTAAGCTTAGATTTTTTTTTTTTTACATTAAATTAAGTTAACTTACTCTAATGGTCACTTTGGGCAAAATTACAAAGCATGAATGTGAGTCTGTCCGATTAAGCCATCGACCCACAGTGAAATATTACCTTATGACTCTGCAAGAGTGCAATCATTGAAATAATAACACCCTTTCCTGCTCATCAAATATTAAAGAACTTGAGTAAGTTGTGTCTGAGTGGCACTGAGTCTGCACTGTAAAACCTAACAGCCCATCTTAATAAAAGAAGTAATTTAACATAACTTAAACCTCTCAAGAAGTTGGAG
>NC_048429.1:4631216-4652165 GCF_013103735.1 Etheostoma cragini
ATAAACTTAAATGATTCAAGGCAATCGGTTTCCTCAAACGGTTTGAGTTGAACTAACTCATCAGGTTTTACAGTGTGGTATTTTTTTTGATTTATAGGACAAAGCTGTTTTCCAAAAATGCACAACAGTAAGTCGGCAAATTTAAAATGTTAAAAAGAAAAACTTAAAATCAACTTTAAGTTGGACAAGAAGCACAAACTATCCAAGGACAGGGAGTCGCGTCACACACTAAGCCTCTGATTCCCTTATCCATTCTGACCTCCTTTGTCTCGATTTTGGGACTTTTGATCGGACAAAACAAGCAATTTAAAGATGTCACAGATCGGCAATTGATAATGAAAAACAAATCCTAAGTTTCAGTCCTAACCGTTGACATAAAAACCTGCCATGACTGCATCCTTTATTTAAGTCTTTAGCGTCTTCAGTGTCTTGGTGTCCAGTAGAGCTGGGCAATGCATCAATATTATATCGATATTGTGATATGAGACTAGATATTGTCATAGATTTTGGATATTGTAATAACCTAATATTGCATAAGTGTTGTCTTTTCCTGGTTTTAAAGGGTGCATTACAGTAAAGTGATGTCATTTTCTGAACTTACCAGACTGTTGTAGCTGTTCTAGGATTTGCCTTTACCCCTTTAGTCATTATATCCATGATGATTATTTATCAAAAATCTGTGTGTAAATATTGACACAGTGAAAGCACCATTATCGCTGTGGTATTGATATTGAGGAATTTTGTCAAAAATATGATATTTGATTTCTCCATATTGTCCAGTCCTAGTGTCCCGCAAAAATGATGAAACATTCATTTCATTATCTTTTTTTTTCTCGTTTCATAAACGCAACATTTCAAATAATAATCTCTCCGTCCCTCTACTGAACACCTCTGTCCCCAGTGTCCTCCATGTCCCCCAGCTGCAGCAGTGCCATGTGGCCTACTGACACATTGTTGCCAATACACTGACCAGAGATTGATGTCACTGTCCATGGTGCTGAATCCTGTATGCTTTGTGTATGTGTTGCCCTGCGATGCACTGCAGCTCATTGGGGAGGGGGTGTGGAAAATGTTGACATTTCCCCACAGAGTAATGAAACCAACTGTTCTGTGATGCGATTTTAAAATAGTACATTAGATTTTTTAATAGTGCCCTTGAAGATCTGTGGACTAGTGTCAAAGGGATCTACTCTAACTGGATTCTGGGAAAACATCCATTCTGGTTAATTTATGTTCCCTACTGCATTGCCATTGGCTACAATGTTCAATTAACACACATTATGCACCTGTATTGGTCATTCCTGTCTCATTCCCCTCTTCTCTTGCTTTCTGCTGCCTCTTTTCTGTGTTGCAGGCCCAGCTTGCTCCCCCCACCCCGTTCTTTTCCTCTTCCTTTGACAAACCAAAACAAACACGGCACTAAGTGTGAAGACACTCGTCCGGGCACTGACACCCAGACACTTAATGCTAAAGGCAGCGGGACATTTGTCATTTACCAGGATTTTTAGGTAATGGTGAGGAGTTCTCATGTTTAAAACCGAGGGTTTGGGTTGTTTTATGGAAAGACTCATGGATAAACGCCCTTTTCCTCATGACTATCCCTATGACAATAAGCTCATTCCAAATGCCTGTTTATAATGCGGCTGACTGCTCCTATACCATCCACCCACTGTATTGACCTACAGTTTGCCTGCTCTGCTACTACAGTGTCGTATCGCTCCGGATGTTCCATATTCATTTCCCCGGACAAGTTAGTATAAGCCTCTGTGTATGAATTGTTATAATGCTGCCACTTGATAAAAACCCACTCATATTTCAACGCCTTGAGGCTAAAAAGTCACTCATATTGACAGGTTTGTATCAAAGACAGTTGCTCAGGCCAAGATTAAACAGGGATTTGCACGATGGATCTTCTGACGGCACCATCAGTGGAATTTATTCTAAAATGGGTGCCAGTGAAAAGGCAATGATCAAAGTGATAAAGGAATCAAGAGGAAGCTATAAAAAAGACCCCTATAAAAAGAAAAGAGACCTGTGACGCTGCTCAAATCTAATCCTCTCATAGCTCCACACGCTAAATGTTTGAATGTCATTAAGGAAGTCACCCTCCCCCCTATCGTCATGCAAATGGCCCTCTTTTCATGCACAGGGTTAGTGCATGCAAATCACACATACAAATTTCAATGATCTCAAAGGCTAAGAGGTTCAGGTCCTCACGGCCAATTAAAAAGGCACACACACTCACCAGGCTACAGAAATGCTGATGCAAATGTTTACCCGGGATGATGGAGGGACTTTGTGCACCGGTTAATATTAATGAATAAATGTTAATGTAAACAGCCATCCCTATGACGTGACAGCTGAGAAAATGCTCTCCTGAACCTCGAGGGAGAGATGGTGGAGTGTTGTCTGGCAGGACGCCACCGCCTCTCCAGGTTGTTCCACAGAAAATCAAAGAAAGTGTGTATTTTCAAGGTTGACAGTTTCCACAGCTGTTAGCATGCTTTTGGCAGGCGTCCTCATTTGAAAGTCCATCATCTCAGCCTCCATTCCCTCTATCCTGTAGAGAAAGCCTCCTCCCCAAAAGAAGAACAACATATTTCAGCCACAGCCTATGCAAAAACAGAGCGGCCAGATGTGTGCTATCTTTAGGACTTTCTTGAACCTCTGTTTTAAAGGCCTGGCTGGCATCGTAAGTGAAGCAGGCTGCCAACCATTTGCTGCTTGATACACTGATAAAAGAGATGAGCTCAGGCCGGGGAGGGAGATGCATTAGAGAGACGGAACAGAGGGATTACAGGTGTCTGGACTCCTGTAAATCCTTTATCTGCTGCGCCCACCCCCTGAGAAAGCAGTGTTATTGCACCTTAACACATCATCTCCTCGGTCTCTAAGCATGAAACACATAAGTCATATCCCCACGTTAAACAGGGGTAATGCTCTCGTCTTCTCTTTTAAAGCCTTGGGACAGTGTGGTGAAGGTCTTAATGTAACAAAATGCTTAACTGTTGGAAGTGCTTCTTACTTTATCCTTAAACTAACCCAACAAGTCATTGATATTGTGCTAAACTGCTTTTTTGTTGTCCAATCAACAGTTGACACAATCAACCATTCATACACACTTTGCCCGATACACGTCCTGTCAATCGACGTATTGCTTAATAACCTAACCCCTCATGTCAGAATATGAGCTGTTTTTTAGATGAATTAGTTATCAGGAGACCTGTTGATTTTGGCATTGGAAAAATTGCATACAATTCCTCACAGAATAAAAGTAATCAGCTTTCACTAGCTATATTTTATTTGTAGATCAGAATACATCTCTATGTCTTTATGTTTAAACAATATGAAGATGTCAAGATGCCTTGAATAAAAATGCACCGACTTACCAAAGATTCACAAGGTGACCGTTTACAGAGCATCTTTTGGCTCAAGATTTAATCTCCCACACACAAATGAAAATGCATGGCCCCTTACAGCTGCTTAAGGTATGAAACACAAACAATTAACTGCCCAGGAGTTTCTGTAACAGCTGACTGTTTTCCTAAGTCTCTTTTCTCTCTTTTTCAGTGACATAAAGCTGCCTTCAAGTGCGGTGGGAATACTTGCGGCGATTCGCCGTACCAACTGATTTAGTCTGAATGAAGCCCTCAACTGAGATATTTTGTTTTTTAGGTGGCTAAAATGTGTTTAGCTGCTGCCCGTGTCCACAGCAGAACATTGCATAGCTTTTAAGTCGCTACTCCTGCCCGTCTCTCCAAAAGGGGGACGAGCCACCCGCCATCTCCTGCTAATGCACTGACTATGAATAAGTACATAACAGAGAAAAAAAATTCAAACTATCCCTTTAAGACTCGACTTGCGCTCTCCGCTGTATCACAACTCATAACAGTTAATACACTTCAACCATTTGCTCCTAGTTTCTGACTTTGGTTACATGTTTCATCTCATTAGCATTCGCCGTTTATCTAAATGGGAAAGAGCAAAGCTGTGGCCCGTCACATTTACTACCCTCATGAGTGGCCTTTTATGTTTTTATGACAAACGCTCTTTGTGCTGAGAACAATACAGGAAAATGTCTCTCATAGGGATGTTAGGCTTTTTGAATAAAGAGGGGTTATCGTTGGAGAGTGCGTAAGGATAAATGGTTTTCTGACTAAGCAGGTGAAGTCTCATCTCTGCTGTACAGGTGATGCTTGTGTTCCCCGTGAGGGTCTGTGAGTGTAAGTGAAAGATTGGTATTCAAGTATCTGAGTATATGAAACAAGGTGTGTGAATCCATCAGAGAAAAAAATGGAAGAATTTAGGAAACGTCCGCGTTAGTCGAGGCCTGTTGATAGAGCTCATACATTCACAATAGACTGATCGGTAACGAAAGGTAATCTTTCACCCTTAAATCAAAAATACAGCTCTTTATCGACCACTACCTTTCTCTTTATACCTCCACCCCACTAGACGTCAACACTGAAAGATCTCTGTCCCCCTTCAAAAGCCTATTCAGATGGAAGATGTCACCTAGCCAATGTGTGTGTTGAGAGAGGATAGATTTGAGTTTTTGTTCCAAAACACAGTGTGAGCATGAGCGTGGTGTGTGTGTGTAAAGTCAGAAACTACAGTCCCTTCCCAGGTGAAGCAGTGGATGAATCCCTTCTATTCCTCAATGACCTTATTAAAGCCCCATAAATATGTTGCACAGCGTTTGAGCTAAATGTCAGCGTGCTAATATGCTCACAGCGTAGCTAAAGTGCTTGCTGGATTAGCAGGTGTCAATTTTAACCATACTCCCCATTTTCATTTAGCATCATCTGCTAATTAGCTCTAACTAGCAGTAACTGAGGAAAGCGTAGGCGTGCCCTTTCCTTGTAAACTTTAGTGCAAGGTATCGACACTATTCTCTCTAATGAAAAAGAAGAAGGTGGTGGGTGTGTTTTCACGTCTTCAATCCAGCATTTCCACTCCAAACAATCGATAAAATTAAGGTCAAAGAAGTGTGAAATGACGGCAAACGTCTACAGAAACTAAATACAGAAATGGGAGGTATTCTGTTTTTCCATATTGTAAAAAAAGAAACAAACAACAGTCAATACCCATAAAAAAAATATATACAATCTGCTTGGTTAGGTTCACAGACTCACCCAGACACCTGGTAAAATGTAAAGATTTCAACAATCTTTCTCTGGCGTTTAATGGCTCACTGTTCAAAAGGCACTTGCAGAAAAATCTAGTATCAGATTGAAGGCTCCGCAAAAAGAAAAAACAGAATGAATACACTTTTTCTTCGTCAACAGCTAGCTGCCAAGACTGTCCAAAACTTCACTGTACACTATTTGGCCACATTAGCATCCCTTCATCCTACATTTCATTTTATTTTTGACTTCTACTTTATGTCTCTGACTGTCTGAGCTCAGACCTCACCGAGGCCCAGAGGTCGGCGTACTGTATACTCTCATCATACCTCGCACGAACAGAAAGACAAGCATGCCCGGCTGCAGCCATTAAGTATTAATCAAGTGTGCTCCTCTGCAATTTGAAATCCAATTGACTTTTTGTTGCAGGGTGGCAGGGAGTGGGAGATGGAGCGAGCGCTGGCTGTTAGGAGAGATAACTCTGCCGTGAACTGCAGCAGAGATCAGTGGAGCTTTGAGACGACAGCAACCCCTGGCGTGATGTAGTGTTCGCCGGGAGCAATTACAGACTCATATGCCACCGCGTGTCTGCTCATACTCTTATGTATTATTAATGCTGCTTGGCTTTCGATGTCGATACATCGTGTTGATGCGATGAAGTTACTATTCACATCTACAAATGCTACAAAGAAGCTGCCGTGAACCACCCAGGGAGCAGTTGTGTATCTGAAAAGCAGAGGGCTTCAATGTGGCTTTAAATAATCTTTTGAACGGAATTTTTAAAAGTAATAAAGAATATACCATCAAATTGGACTTTGGAAGCACTAAACAAATAGAAAATGTAGAAAGAGAGTTGCATCTCAAATAAAGCAAAAATACTTTCAGCATGGACTGTATACTGTTCCGAATGAAGGTCATTGACCAAAACTTTGTCAGATAAGTGCTGCAGCACTTTGAGATTGTCTTTCCCTTTTATTTATAGTATGAAGAAAATGTTTTGTAATTGTATGCAATCTGTTCATCAAGCAGATTAGTACACCTCTTGGACATCTATACATCTGTATCAATCAATATCTCAAACTGGCATGTTGCTGGTTAAATGGTTAATGACAGTGAGTCATGACAACTTTGTTTTAAAAAAACACCCTCAACTTAAAAACCATTTACTTGCCTAACCATTCCACAATATAAAAAAAAAAAAAAAAAAGATGCAATGATTTATCACAGGCATTTCAGACACGCAGGTAGACCCAGTAAAAGAACTGACAGTCTCTTAGCAACATCAGTGCAGATAGAAAGAAATTAAGATCCATGGGTCTGAAACGATCCTGTTCTCCTGACAGAGAGAGCAATAACACGACAGAAGAGAATGGGCTGGATCAATGAACTGAGAGGTCAAGAAAAGCTTTAAAAAAAAAAAAAAAGGTAACAAGGAGAGAGGAATGTGTCATGACACTGGTCCTCAGAAAGGCTCCTCCACCTGGGCCTTTAGTAGGTGGCCGTGGTTAGAAATGATTCACCGAGCGCAGGGACAGTTTCTCTAATGGGCGTCCTTTCCGTCTTATCTACAGGTGCATTATCTGGAGCAAATGGCCCGGGGCGCTTATTTATGGTCATAAGTCACAGATGAATGCTGCAGGGATGTTTTCCCCTCGGCGTCACATTCCTGATTAAGAGCAGGGCTGCTCATGTGCGTGTCTCACATCCATCTGGTGAGAAGCAGGAGTGCGATTTGCAGCTCTTCCTCCCCGCCTTTCAGGACATAGCAGGGCTGTTCCACTGAGATTTGTTCATAAGGGTTGCAACAAGTCTTGGGACTCTGAAGCCACCTCCCTCCCCCCAAAAACGGTCCCCCGTTTCCACAACTTTGGTTGGTTGACTCGCTCGCTCCGCGGAAGGGCCGGCCGTCTGCTCTGCCCTTCAAGTGAATGACACGGACGCAAGCATCTATTGAATTAGAGGAGAAC
Organism: Etheostoma cragini; assembly: GCF_013103735.1. Classification (NCBI taxonomy): domain Eukaryota; kingdom Metazoa; phylum Chordata; class Actinopteri; order Perciformes; family Percidae; genus Etheostoma; species Etheostoma cragini. The sequence continues at coordinate 4,638,310 of NC_048429.1, forward strand.
TCAGTTCTCTCTTTTATATGTCAAGGAGACAACCACTGTTGCATCAGGCTCTGATTGGCCGAGCAGTGTCCCAGTTGCCAGGCAACCATCCAGCGGTGTGTGGGGCCTTAGATAGACAGCTGCTAATGAAGGCGGGGCGGCGGGTAGAGGTAGCGTGCTGCAAAAAAAGGGCTGTCCGACCTCCTTTCTCATGCCTCACACATCCTGGGGTCATTACACACACACACACACACACACACACACACACACGGGCCAAAGTGCAGTCATGTCTTAGACAGCCCCCACCTCCTACACCTTCACCATCCCTCTCATCACCCAATGACTAATATTTACACATCGAAGGAAGGAAATGCATGCGTAATCACTATACGTGTTCAGAAGGTTTCAGCAATCGAAGTCACTTTTTCACTCCACTAAGTCAGAGGTTTCGGAAAATGTAGGACTCAGAGGTGTAAAGATACAGATGGCATCCACGCAAAACACGACAACCATAGAGCCGAGTGTTGATTGCTGCTTGTGAGTCATGCTCAGGTCACACATTACAGTACAGATCCTGCCGTGAGCGCCCCACTCAATCTGCTTGGACAGACTGGGAATCCAATAGAAATATACTTCCATTTTATTTCTTAAGTTACAGTATGTCAAATATAACAATAATAAAAAAAAAATATTGGCCAAGTAGGATGTGCCCAGTCATTTTGTGTGTGTGTGTGTGTGTGTGTGTGTTTTTAGTCAGTCTGGCAGCTGGAAGACAAAACTGTCCCCCAGGGTTTCATTGCACTTTAAGCTATGTGACATTTCATCCATGTAATGTTGCTATAATGATGCAGTGATGTACTTTACTGTTTCTTTATTGTCTGTCGTAATGCTCTAGATGTTGCTGTTGCACATTTCAGGGGGCTGCATGATCAAAATACACCGTTCATGAGCTCTTAACGTACCCTTGCTATGTCCCTCTGCAGAGCATTTTAGCAGCCACGGGAACACCGAGGCTGGGCTGCCGGGCCCTCAGCGACCTGCTGCCTCGCCTATTCGTGGTGCAAATGAGGTAAAACTCGGATCTCAATTTCCACTTTGCTGAAAAATATTTGTTCTAGGTAGGTGGCAAGTTTCTGAAAGCACTAAAAAGATGTCTTAACCAGGAGGGATCAGTGTCTATATCAATCTACAATATACATGTTGTTACGCATTAAAGCGGTAATGTGCAATTTATTTTGCCATCGATGGTCAAACATTCCATAATAGTCTTTTAGCATATTGTAAGTCAAGTGTTCTGAGAGAAAGCTAAACCTTTGCATCTGCTCTTATCTCTGGTTTCAGGTTTTAGATAGTCTAGCCTGTGACGGGAGACTTTGGCCAATCACAGGTTATTTCAGTACAGTAGCTAGTTATAAGGTCCCATGTTATGCTCATTTTTAAGTTCCTACTTATTTATTATGTGTTTCTACTAGAACATGTTTAGATGCTTAGTGTTTAAACAACACATATACTTTCTGTGTAAATGTATATTTACTTGTGTATTTTTATATTGCCTGCCAAACGGAGCGTTTTAGCGCCCGTCTATTTAAGCCCACTTCACACACAGACACACACAAATGCAGATCTATTATATTTTCTGGCATGTACCTTAAAGTGCTTGTATATTTCTGCACATTAGAGTAATATGTAACTAATATTATATAATATTATAACAGAACATTAATAAATGTGGTTAATACCTTGTCTTAGGCTACTTATACACATCCTGGATTCAATAAATCCTAGGCCTTTCACTACATGTCATTCTTTTATTTTCTGTCCCTACATAATTGAAGAAAAAAAAAAAATCTCTAAAACAACAAGTCCCTCTTGATGTTTTTCTACATCAGTGTGTCTGTCGGTCTAACTGCCCAGTCTTCTTCCCCATCTCGAAATTGGAGCCACAGACAACCAGCATGTAGCATCATGTCCGACATCTTCCATTTATAATGAATCTTGCTATGTGGGATAAACAAGACGGCAGGGTCTCTCGATGGAGAGGGGCCTCTCCTCAAGGTCTTTCGGCGCTCTGTCCAGGCGACAGCAGATTGATGGCGTCCCCATAAAGGTTTTATGAAGCCAATGTCAAAGGGGCCTTGTACTCTCACCTGCAGGATTCCTTTATGTTTCGGAGGAATGATGGACCACCTGTCTGGTTTACCATGGGAATATGCAGTTATCCACTTAAGACGCATCATATCTGTTCAGTAACATGAAGTATTTATTTTTAATCTCAAAGCAATTAAAATACAATCTAGATCACGCTACTTCTAAAATATTGTCCCCGTGATTGTCTTTTAACAATAACTAATAAGACTGCTTAAACCGCAGATTGTTTATCCCTTACCCTAACTGATGACTTTTTCAACAGATGGCATGTGTGAAATGCCCGAGTGGCCGCATCCTACTCTCTTAACAATGCATTCTTTTCTCCTGAATGTTGTGTGCTCTCTGTTTCAAAGGCAAAGTGTCTTCAGCCGGCTGAGAGGCCAGATAGGCAGCAGACATAAATAATTCAAGCGGTAGCAAGGGCAGGATGCACACAAAGGGTCCCGAGAGACTGGAAACCAGCAAAATCTCACCAGTGCTGGACTGGTTATTTAGGTCGTGGTAGGGGAAGAAGCTTGGACTTCTTCCTCTGGAGATCTGTGAGAGGTTTTGACGCAGCATGGCTCCCCGGCTGAAAATGATACCTTGGAGAATCTCTGGGGTTTATTAATGGAATGAGAGATGTAACTACAGTTGAGGCTGTAATTAGCTGGGGTTAAAGACCTGGACAGAGCACCGTTTGGATACTACAAACAGAAAAAAAGAGCCTGCAGCGAGGTGATTACCTTTGTGAACGGGAGTGCTGATTGAGAGAAAACAGGTGCAATGTTTTAATGAGAAGCTTCTCGTTGCTCAACCTCTGAAATGCCTCTCGTCCTGAGCAAACAGTGCAAATAGTTTCAAATGAAAGGAGGGTCAATAACATCAAAACATTCAAGTCAGCTGGGCCAAAGCATCGGAGGAAGAAGAAAGTAAAGAAAAATCAAGAAAAAAAAGAGAAGGAAGAGTGCTGAGTGAATCACTGAATTAATTAATGAGCTGGTGATTGTGACTCATCCACAACGCCAGGGAAGCATTCCTCGAATCCGCTGCCAAGGAACTTCCATTTCCCTCCAATGGACCTAAAACGTACGTACCTCCTCCAGCATTAGCCACACTGGCCACTTTGTATTTAGTACTCTCAAACGAAGTATAAATAACATGCCCAGGCAGGCTGATTAAGTCTTCTGGAGAGCATAAAAGTTTAGAATTAAACAGAAAGGCTAATTAGCCAAAGCCTTGAGGCATGAAATGAGACTGAAGCTGCTGTACGATCGGTGACTCGGTACATGCATTCATACAAAACTGCTGTCGACATGTAATCAAGAGATATCTCTGGATGGTGATCAGCAGTGGCAGTAAGCAAGCAAGCAAGCAGCGCTTATCGATGTTTGGCTTGTACGGCCATGAAGACGTCCGGGTGAAAATTACACCCATTATTCAATTTTGTTTCATTTGGGTTTGAGAGTTCTTAAAGGGTTAGTTCACCCAACCAAAGTGGTAATGCATCTACACATGTGGACTATGGATGGGTAGGTGGATATGTCTATCTATCTATCTATCTATCTATCGAGCCCCGGTGCATCTTAAGGCAGCAACAGACCAATCAGGGAACGTCATGGAAACAGACTTTGGGATAACAGATGGGGTACTTGATAGAGATGAAAGGTATTAAAATAGTTATATAGGATGAATGTGTATGTTTATTTATATTTAACATATTTAATTCAAGCTGATCAGATATGAAGATCCAGAGGTAAAGCTTTTTCTTTTATACGGGTGTAAATGTGTTGCTTTGTGCGTCTTTTTTTTTTTTTTTTTTTTTTTCTCTCTCTCAATAAAATAATGCTATGCAGGTCCCAAGGCCCCCAGAAAGAGGGACGCACACACCTCAAATCTTTAAAGTTCATCTTCGAACTCAGAAATAGAATTAAAAAACACTTTTACTCAACTGCAAGGTCAAGAAGGAATTTTTAAACTAAACTTTTCACCCACTATGGTAAATGTTATATTTACTGGTTTGCACACTGGCTAAACTAGCTTATATAAATAACTGGACGTATGAGTACACACACACACACACACACACACACACAATCTCGTGAGAGTACAGGGATATTGTCTAAGCTATGGTGTCCCTTTAGGGACAAACCGTCAGGACGTTACAGTATACATTTACAATTCCATGGCAACTGGGCAAACTCCATCTGTTGACGAAGGCAATTTGATCAAAATCTCCTGACTGCTTTACACTGCTGCCTCCGTTCTAGAGAGAAGGAATAACCATAAATACTCTATGACCTTTATACAAAAAGAGACACGTTTACATTTTAAAAGATGCTAATAAAAACTTTTCTTTTAATAAATCTGTTAAAATCCCATGCATTGATAGTGTACGTCTGGTAGAGATGTTCCGATACCAGTATCGGCATCACCTCCGATAGAGCCTAGAGCGGTGGTAGAGTTTATACATAAATCAGAGACCACATAATAAAGCCCTACAGAAAATCTACTTTAAAAGCACTTCATTTTTATTATTTAGTTCTTTTTTTATGTTACAACTGACTGTCACACTGGATGACAAATATAAAAAAAGTAATCTATGGCATTCATTCTTTGTTTGTTGTTAGTTTCACAGAGAGTTTAACCTGAGTCAGACCAACAACTACAGAAATCCCATCACATCCATACAGGGATAGAAGCACACCATTGTTAAAAAATAACAAAATATATGAAAACACTGGTATTGGATCAGTAGTTCAGGTATCAGAATTGGTATCGGGAAGCAAAAAAATTGATATTGAATCATCTCTAATGTCTGTGCATGCAGGTAATACGTGTTTTTATCCCCACCCCCATTACTGTCTGGCCAACAACTGGGATTCTCTCTCTCCCCAGCTGCATCTGAATCTCTCCTTGCCGTCTGTGCCAAGAACCTGACAGATACCCTGGGCTCGGATTACTGTCTAGGACTCTAGCTATCAGTCACTTCCCAGTAAACCCCAGTGTCCCTTTGCCATCAGCCTGGCCAGGCTCCACTGTAGAATTTCTGAGTTTGATTCAATAAGGGAAATCGCTTTTGAGCCACAATTCTAATCACTGTCACCTAGAAACAACCGTGTGATTTTAAACCCTTTAAAAGAGATACCCTAAAATACATAATCTGAACACGGCTGTACGTGGTCTAAACCTTAGCTTAAGCCATGTTTCTGAACACTGAACATATCCAACAGCATCCTGGCAAACCACTGACCCAATGGGTTCAATAACTCAGAGGATAGATGCAATTAAGGAGAAGATTACCCTGACAGCAGCGTGTGTCTCATTACAGCTGGTTGATATGGAGAAAATCAAATATGATGATATTTTTTTAACCAAATGCGCCAATATCTATATTGCGGCAATGTTGTAGGGTTAAATAAATGATACTTAATCATGAGTCCCTCAGCCGCTCTGCTCCCCAGCTCTGGAACTCACTCCCAACTGACCTCCGCAATATCAACTCTCTCCCCCTGTTCAAAACTAGACTTAAAACCCATCTGTTCCAGCTTGCTTATCTGTAAATACCCTGTTCCTGTTTGTTTTTTTGTTTGTTTTGTTTTCTGTTTTTTTTTTCTTTCTTTTTTTTTGTTTTGTTATAACTGCTTACACTTTTCTGTTCCCTGTATCTGTCTTTTATTGTATGTAAAGCGACCTTGAGTGTTCAGAAAGGCGCTGTTAGATAAAATGTGTTATTATTATTATTATTATTATTATTATTATTATTATTATTATGGATATATTGACTGAGCAGGTAAAGGCAAACAATATCACAGCTACAACAGTCTGGGAAGTTCAGTACGTAAAGGACATTACTTTACTCCAATGCAGCCTTTAAAACAAACACTTTAGACACTCGTATTACAATATTCCAAATGTAAGACCATATCTAGCCTCATATATTGATATGATATGGATATATTGCCGAGCCGTCCATCTTATATGTTCATTTGAAGATATGATTGATATTTCTCTTTCTAGGGGCAAGAAAAAGTGAATTAGAAACCAGCATGCAGCCATTTGATTAATTGGTGACAGCTTTCGATGTTGTAAAAAAGACATCTCGTTCAGAGGTGGGAGGTCAGGCTCATTCCAGCGGATTTACAACCTGACACTAAGTCCCAGTGGCCAGACTACATGTATGATTGCATACTGATACAATTTCTGTCTATCAAACTATCAAACCTCTTGGGCCCCTGTTGGCTGCCAGAGGCCTCCGAGTGTGCACTGCTCCAAAACCAATGGCTGTAGCTCATGCTTTCTGGCCAAAGTTACGCAGGAAACACGTGCTTTCCTATTAAAAACACCTAGCTCTGGGAACGGGATGAAATCGACTTCCTCCTCATTAACAGCAGAATAACGTATGGAGAAACAAAGGTCAGCTGCAGTGGCCAAGCTGAATGTCAATAACCCACAGGCGTACTCTGGCCCCACAGCAAAGATCCCAGTGAAGCCTGTTGAGCACAATCATCCACGCCTGGTGGGACTACCGCAGAACAAACCTTTAAAAAAAGGCAACTGTGCTCAATCAACCCCTCAGACATGGCCAGGTGATCCCATCGAATCAGGGAGAAAAAAACTGCACCAGCCTTCTGGGAAAGTCTTTCTGAGTGTGAACCGTAGAAAAAGAAGTTAGCAGATCTTGTGCCTGTTCACCTTTAAACATTTGGATCCTCATTTCAATTTTTTTCTTTTTTATGCTTTGCTGCCCTATGATTTATTCATTGCTACTTTCTGGTCAGGCCTTCCTCACAGGAAAGAGGAAAATTAATAGAGGATGAAAAGAAGAAAAGCTCTCACTTTTCTCTCGAAAATGTTTTTTTTTTTTTTTTTTTGAAGATGACTTGTTCCATTATGTCAACTATCAGATTAAGAATACCGTATCTCCTCCCAGTGAGAGCTGTTTGGCCAGTTTTGTGATAACACTCATGTTTTTTAGGGGCGGTTGGGGCTCAGTGGTAGAGTGGTTGCCTGCCAATTGGAAGGTTGGTGGTTCAATCCCTGGCCCTGCAGTCCCATGTCAAAGTGTCCTTGGGCAAGACACTGAACCCCAAGTTTCCCCTGATGCTGCGTAATCGGGAGTGTGAATGTGTGTGAGTGTATATCTGATGAGCAGGTGGCACCTTGTACGGCAGCCTTGGCCACAGTGTGTGAATGTGTGTGAATGCTTCCTGTATGATGTAAAAGCTTGGGTAGTCGTTAAGACTAGCACATTTACATTTTTTTTGTGTTATGCCGAAGATACTTTTTTTTTTTAAACCAGCTACGCATTTGCGTGCCCATGATGGCTGCCTTGCATATTCTGCGTTGATTTAGACCGTGGGTTGTGCATGTAGGCCTGTAACAATGATGACATAATTGTTAAATGTATCTACCTTATTGCGGTTTCTTTGGCTACGTTCAGATTGCAGGCAAAAGTGGCCCAAAGCCAAATTTTTTGGGGTCAAGTGAAGAGATCAGACTTCTTCAGATGGAGTGTGAACACTAAAATCTTGCCCAGATTGGATTTTTTCAAAATCAGATTAAGGCCACTTCCATATGTGGTCCTGAATCAGACCCAGGGCAGATTTTAGACCCGAAAGATGGTGACGGAGTATATATTTTTATTATTTAAATTTAAAGTTGTTAGCACTTGACCCTATGTGCATAACAAATCATTTTTATGATAATAAAGAGGCGTTGTTTACTTTAAAGGCTGTACTTATTACATAATTATTATATATTATAATTACTGTGTTATTACATAATCTGGGTCACATAACAGTGATTTAACCAAAAACGTATCCTGGGATTCATTCACAACTTTAAATTTGTTTGCAAAAGTAATAAATAAACAAATACCTTTAATATTTGACTTAAAGAGACATATTGGTAATTATTACTACTACTACTACTGGTAATTATTATTATATTGTTAATTGCAATTATTTCTGAGACAATCAATTAGAAAGCAACATTTGGGATTGTTCCAGCTCTATGTGTTTGTCCCCAGAAATTAAATTAGGAATATGCTCATTAGCAATCGGGGCAGTATGTGGATGTGACAGGGTCAGTGGTCCATAGGCAAGTCAGTAATGACAACAATAGCAGAAATTTGTGAAGACAAGCTAAAGAGATAGAAGTCCGCAATTAGTCGCATATATACGGTGTGTCATTGGCTCTGCAGTGACAAATATGCTTGAATACTTCTCTACAGTCAGAGTTCTCTGTGTGCCTTCTAGTAAGTGTCTTCCAGTAAAAAAAACACACACACACACACACACACACACACACACACACACACACGGTTGTCTGTGTGAATGCGTGGTTAAAAAGCACGTAAACGCTACAATGGAAGATGTATTTGATGTTAAGTAGTGACATAATTCAAGAACGGCTCAAACAATCTAAAATGATGAATTATGAAATTGGACTATTTTGGTAATATTTTGCTCATTCAGTTTTATCCCAACACGCTGCTTTTTGAAAGGCAGAGTGTTGAGGCAATCACACTTCATATGTGCTTAATGTGAGGAGAAAAATGAGTGTAACAAAGGAGCCATATGCTAATTAAGTTTCTCTTTTCTCCTCTATTAGTTATATATTACCGGGACATGGGAGGGAAGTTTTTGCTAAATAACATCTGGCACTGCATTTTTATAACTTTATTTTGTGCGACTTATATTTTTTCGACCAGTTTTTCCTTATTCAACACGCACATTCACATATGTTTTTTTTCTGTGACAACATAAAACCATAAAAAAAATCAGACCTATTTATCTGGCAAAATGCATTTGTGTAGTTACGGACAGTTACTGATATGAAGTATCTTTCATGGCGTCCCAAAACTTAATCTAGTCACATTTTAGAGTGCAATACTGTGAGAACTGCTGCCGTCAATGGGCCTTTAGTTATTTAAACATTTCTTTGCTGTTTCACGGAAACTGAAAATGCTGACTACAGGATGCATTAGCTTTAGGAAATAGTCTCATGACTCAATGAACTAGTTATTTCTTCCTTAATTTAGCATGGTTTAAGCTGGTCTAAAACACAAAATATAAATCACTGTTTAATATAAGTTGATAGCAGTCCACAGGTTAGTCCTGAGGAACAGGACATGCTGTATCTGAAAACAATTACGACTCTTCTCAGTAAGACTATTCTAACTACCTGCCTCACATTCAGGATTAACAGTGGACACATCTCGCCATCCGCCTGCCAGGCTGCGTGCGCTTTCCCCAGACTGAGACATCGACACAGTAAAGATGGGACAGGTAGAGAGACAGAGCCTCCATCAACAAAAGGCGGAGCAGACAGAGATGGAGCTCAAACAGCTGTGTTATTGACCTGTGAGCACAGATTTGGTGACAGCTTGTCAACTTGTGAGACCAAATCTGAGATGGGCAGTGAGAACCCAGCATTTCAGAATCCATTCATCTTTTGACTCCATGGGTGACGTCCTGTCTTGCCTTTGTAAAATAAACATGACCGTGGCGTTTTTTTTATTTTACTGCCTCCCTTGTCGAGAAAACCGGTTTGGTTTGTAAAACCTATTTGGCACATTAGTCACAAAACAACACATTAGCTAAGCTGAGGAGAAATGCTACGAATGTATTATGAGTTTCACTTGATTCTTAACTGCACTATTTTGTTAACTAATATGGCAAACTTTCAATTTGGAGTCCCATTTTCTATGTTCAGAAAGAGGTGATTTAGTAACAAAGAGGCCCTGTGAAAGAGTGAGTCAACAGCACACAGGGTCACCGTGAGAAAGCAGGCTTTAATCTGCGTAGGCTCAGAAGAAGACAGAAAGAATTGTAGAGACGTGACAAAACGGGAATTAGGAATGAGCTCTTGGTTGGATCACACCCAGTGTTACACAAATGCAGTTTAATTGCGGTTTATTCTCTGGTGCTGCAAAGAAGGACTGAGTATACAAGAAATATTTCATTAATCAATCCCATTGACTGAAATGCTCCATTGGGTTCCCTAGCTCGGCACTAACTTTGCTTGTCTGCCATTAGGTGCTGGGCAGCGTACAGTGGGCTTTAAGTAGCCTGGTCCGATCAAACTCTCGTACATTTCATTTGTACAGAGAGTCTGGCCACTCTCCTTGACAAGTGTTAACGACCTTGAAGACGGGTACTCTGTTGAAGTTTAAAACTATTGGATCTGCCCAGAGCCACTCTGGATCTGCCATAACCAATCGTTAACGTTTGGCTTAGCATCGCTAGCGTTCGCCTTAGTTAGCTCCTTCACCACAAACGGAGCGAGCTGGAAAATCAAACTTTTCCCCAACTCCGTGGGGAGGAGGGTCACAACATCATCGCCACCAAGAAAACGCAGCAAATATGACTGCTCGAGCTTTAACTTCTGGATATTCGGCAGCGTTGTGACAACGGACCGAAGGGCTTCACTTGCATCATTTTCCGCCGCCACTACCGTACTACAACTCAAACTAACGCACAACCTCGACGGTATCGTTCTCCGCCCCTCCCTCTGTTTGCTGATCGGACCGCCAAAGACTTTACTGGCAAAAACCCAGACAGTGCACTGAAGGAAATTGAAATTTGAGCAGAAGTACTTAGGAGGGCGGAGCCAGACTAGATTATAGCAGCTTTAAAAAAATAAAAGCTCTATAAACATGCAGATCTTAAGCCATCTTATTATAGTTTCTAAACCCATCGGGCTTGTCAGTTTGATAGAAAGACCACAAACCTGAAGGCCAATTGTTTTTCTGATTAACTGATAACATATCCGAGTGTAAGCGGAGGTGAGCTGGATAACTTCGTCTGAGTGTAATCAGTGTTTTTGTTGCTGTGAGCTTCCCCATAGAGACAGGGATTTTTTCTCTGTTATGGAGGTGTGTGTGAGATAATGGTGCTCTCTGGCTTTTATGAGCTGAGACTTCTACATCACAAACATATTTCATAAATAATCTTTGCTGTGTCTCGTCAAAGTAACAGATGATTCAACCCTCCAGTTGCCTGTCAATGTAATGAAGATAAGGGGCATATAGTGGAAATAAATAGGACCTCTACCCGCAGACCATGTTCAAAGATCAATTGTTTCTAGTTTCATTCCTGATATGTGGTTGGATGCCATTTGATCTGCACTGTGAGCCTCAAACAGAAATATAATTGTGGTTAAGTTTTTAAAAGCAAAACATTTCAGTTGAATTACCTGAAAGCCAGAGAGGAAATGCGCTGATGGGAAACATCAGGTTCTTTGTAGTACAAGATTGAATCAGGAGGTCACATTCAGTATATGACGACAACAACTGCCCACACACACTTCCGCATCTCCTCCTACCCATATGTACTCTTTGGGCAAGTTGACTTCAGACCACGCAAACTGCAGGAAAGCTTTTACTGTAGTTAATACAGAAGAGACCATTTGTTAGAGTAAACTAACTCCTGCTTCGCTGCACAGCATGGCAACAGAAGAAACCACACACACACACACACACACACACACAGGGATAAGGATCAAGTTCAACAGGCAGAAAAAAATACAAGAGGTGCATGTGTGACTGTCTGAAGACAACGGTGAACAAAACTGCCAAGTTTTGAATTACTGATAACGGCACATACAGAAGCTCGATAAGGAGAATTGCACACTTTCTTGATGCAGCTGTGACATATTTTGTTCAGCAGAAAACCAGGTAAATATTTCTAAAACTCCTAATCATTCAGCTATGAGCTATTCCCATATGTGCCATGTTTTTTGATAACAATCTTCCCTTCACCTTAGCCAAGTAAACCCATTATGATGGAACAAGTATCATCATTTAAAAAGGTGAAGAAAACGTTGGCACAGCTGAAGTTCCGGAGGACATAATACTCTCATTTCACTTATTTAATTAGGCTCACATCACAATAAATCAACAATGACGTGTTAGTAGCCTTCTTGAGAGCATTAGAAATAATCGGGTTCAATTCAGTGATATACACACACAAACACACACACACGTACACACACACAAGGGCAGAGTCACCACATCTGGGAGTTTACTGAAGTAAAAGCAGCAACCACAGAATACTATACATAGTAAAAGTAATGCATTAAAAATGTTACATAAGTAAAAATACTAGCATCAAAAATCACTTAAGGACCAAAAAGTACGGGCATCCAGATATAGCAGAGTTGATGGAGCAGGAGCCCACAAATGGAGGTTTACTCCTGGACGCAAAGGGCCCGGGTTCGTCTCCGCCCTGCGGCCCTTTGCTGCATGTCATTCCCCCCTCTCTCCCCTTTCATGTCCTCTGCTGTCCTATCAAAATAAAAGCTGAAAAAGCCACACAAAAAAACTGTGCCAAAAGTAATAGTAATCATGCAGAATTGCCCATTTCAGAATAACTTAAATTGTATTATTAGATTATAATTATTGCTAGATCAATGTATGTATCACTTTAATGTTGCAATTAGTAAATGTGGGGCTAACTGATATTACTTTATATACTGCTGGGTAGGTAATCAATAATAATTATCATAATATTAATAAAGCTAATATGTAAACAAAATATTTAATTGAATAAATGTAGCGGAGTAAAAACTACAACGGAAAGTCTGAAATGTAGTGGACAGTAAAATAATATAAAATGGAATTATGGGCGCCCATACATAGATGTTTACTCCTCGACGCAGCGGGCCGGGGTTCAAGTCCGACCAGCGGCCCTTTGCTGCATGTCCTTTCCCCACATCTCCCTTTTCATCTCTTCAGCTGTCCGGTCAATAAAGGCCTAAAAATGGAATTGCTCACGTAAAGGGGCCATGCAGAGGATGCATTTGGGACATTTGTTGCAAGATGAATCGCCAGTTCATATTAAATGAAGAAAACGGTCGACCTCCCTCTTCCATGAGAGTCAAATTTATTTAATACCAGTTAGATTTTCTAGATTTAATGTTACTAAGTAACCAAGGTCAAAGTCACTAAAAAGTCTCTTGACTGATATCCAACAAGGCAATGAAGTCAGCTGAGCAGAGATCAAAGTTCCAGACAAAAACATCTACCCATTTCAAAATTTGAATGAAAGGTAGTGTTTAAAGCTAAAAGAGTCACACAACCAACACAAACTCCTGTGCTTTACCCATTTATAAAACTGCAATTTGGCAATAAGATATTAATACAATAAGTGGTATGCAATAAATAGTAAGTGTAAATTAGCCAAGAACATTTTATTGTTACTCATATTCAGAGACAAACTCTCTTTTTCCACGCTCTCTCTCTAACACACACACTTTTACCATGGGCTACCCAGACATCCGCTGGGCAGGGAGGAGGCGTCTCCTAGCAACTGGTTCTCAGCTTAAGCATTTTGGTCAGACGGCTTTTTCTAAAGGGGAGTACACTGGCACAGCACTGTGGTGGGTGTGATGAACTGACACAAGGTTAGACATGAATTCAACAAATGGGAGTGGGCAAAAAACTAAAGGAAAATACTGTAATGTAGTGTAATGTTCTAAAAATAGACACAGAAGGACTGGACAAATGACAGTGTATTTGTCTGACTTATGTCTCACTTATTATTCTTGCCAACAAGTGAAAATGGTGTCATTGACTGCAATGCAGCCCCGTCAAATTAATGCAGCACAGTAAAGCAAAGCACTTCATCATGTTGGACATAAATTCCCTGGCTGGACAGATTTACATTGATTGAGCACACTAAATTAAGCTGAACACGCCCCTTTGGGTAATAAAGTGCCACAGTCAATCACCCATCAGACTCTCA